>NW_005178984.1:136369-252270 GCF_000350225.1 Chondrus crispus
GTCTCGATACTTTGAGTGGAGGCATCCAGAAAATAACACTGTATCACTCGACTACTTTTTTGACCAATCAGCGACCGATAAAGTGGTCGCCGGCTGACTACTTTTGACCATCTGATCAAGCCCTCTCGACCCCTCTCCACTCCACCACTCCCGCACCACTTCCCATTCCATCCTTGCGCACTGGAGTTCCACATTCCAAGACCCCTCTCTCGAGCTGTCGGTGATGCCCGCTTCGCCAATGCCCTTTCAGAACAGCCGCAAGCACACTCTGGCAGCTCTAGCAGTATCGCTAGCAGCTCTGACGACATGTCTTGTCGCCCGGAGGAGGACAACAATGCGCCGCAAGCGCCGTCATCGCAACAAGAACCCAAAGTACCTCCGCCCAGCCATTATTCGCCCTCGCACACAGCGGTCCACTCCTTGGCGCGTGCTTCTCTCGTTCGGGAAAGACTCCGACTTCCTTGTATCCGTAAATATCACGAAGCCCTTACTGCTAAACAGTATACTTCCATTTTTTATACAGGAACAATTGAAATGTAACTTCGGTAGCCCTTACCGAAGGGGACCGAAAACAAGAGGACGCAGTACGCAACTGGAAAGTATTGCTTTGTTCGGGTTGGCTTGAGAGGGAGGATCGGATCCGCCCAAAAGGGATGCCATGTTGAGATGACAGTGTCAGAATGCGGGCGCCAGGTTTGAGGAGGAAGGTGTGGCTCGCTTTGGGATTAGGGGATGGGGAGGTTGTGGGCGAGTGGGGGTGCGAGTGGGTGTACAGTTTGCAACATGTTCCAACTGGGGTGGAACCGCCACGGAAGGGCAGTGATGGATTGCAAGAGTGGTGGGGACAATCAATTTTTGAAACTATCATACAATGGTAAAGTGTTAGAGTGCTATTTTCTGGATGCCCCCACTGCGCGCGAGATCAGTATGTCAGAACTGAATCCCACAACAGTGGGTGCATCCAGAAAATAACACTGTATCACTCGACTACTTTTAATGTAGGGGCACTCCGAACTGTTAGTATGGCGTTGTGTAACAGACACGTGGAACAGGCACAAAAAGCCCGAGCGTTGCTTGCTCTTTCTTTATTAGTTGCTGCGTGCTCCTCGCTCGCCTTCCGCTGCTCGTTGCTGAGGCTGATGTATATGGCTCCAGATACACCCTTGGAGAAGAGACTGCCTGTCCCTCCTCTCAAGGCTAATTGCCGTCGGGTGCCCCAATTGCTTCATTCAACCGGCGTGGCGAATGCCACTATCTAATTGCATTCGATAGATAGTGTGCGTGGCACCGCGACCTTTGCGCACACCTGCCGGCGGTCGGCATTCGAATTACGAACGCATGATATGCTCTTGTGTTCTTTAGAAGCTTCCACACGTACGACATATCTGTACTACGTGTGAACGTTGTACCACTTCTCACACACCCCCCAGTCGTGATCATGCATCGGTTTGGCAAACACAGGAATGATAACGGCTATCTTAGTACTGGAGTCGTAGTCTTATGCTGATCTTATTGTGTCACCCGTAGTGGACAAGATCGCGTTACATCAACCGTCAATGTGCTCTACCATTGATCTCAGAGCCATGTCTCGCTATCAACTGCATATCCCAGGGATAGGTTCGTCGTTAACCTGCCTCCAACACACATGTCATTCAGCTTCTTGTATAATCTAACCTTACGCTTTGTTAGGGCATCGGCTATGTTTTCTTGTCCCGGTATCCATCGGAGTACATCCAGCTCGCCCGATTCAAAGCTATTGCGAATTCGTTGAACCGTCGGACGGAGGCGATATTCGGTGCATTCATGCAAGGTTGATATGGTTTCTTTCAAAGCGTTTGAGTCAACAGATAGCTCGTGTCGAGTACCACGTTTTGGGAAGATGGAGTTGACGGCCTCCTTGATATAGAATCCACGGTCATCTGCGCTTGCACAGGCGAGAATCTCCGCACCATATGATGAGTAGCTGACCCTTTTTTGTCGATGACTTGTCCAATCTATAACATAAAAAATATCCTTGTCGTCCTGACCCTCTTGTTCAATCCTTAACCGAGATATGACACCGCTCTGACCATAGTCCCTGTCGCGAGGGTGCGAGGCATCTGAAAAAGTACTGATGATAGCACTGGTAATATTTGTTGGACTAAGAAAGGTCAATATTGGTTTGAGCTGGAGTATCTCTCGAACCATGGCGTTAGCCTCAACTAAATGGTGCACTTTCAGGAAAGAGACCTGTTGCTGAAGTACAGATGTGACATATGCAGCTTGGGGCATAACACCGTTCCCGAGGTAAAGCAGAGCACCTGCGAGGCTGCGGTATTGCTTCTTCTCGGCATCGGTAACTGGCTGTTGCGCCTGCCTGCGCCTTTGTTTTGTCATGAAAATTGACTGTAGTCGTTCGATGTATCTGGTCATGCTCATGGTGATATCACCGGCAGGATTCTGCTCGATTTCACATCCGTCGAAGAAAAACCTTTCGTCAATGACGAACTTCCCAACAGTAAACCTTTTTTGCATTCTTCCTACAAAGTTGTTAATATCGTCAACATTCCCTCCGATGAGAAAGTCATCGGTCACTTTAGCCACCAATAGCACAATATTTCCACACGAATTGCGCTTTACGAAGAGCTGACTCAATCCGAAAACTGTTTTAAGTCCTCCGTCTGACAGCATCCAATTCTCTACGGTTTTTTGCCATTGTCTTCCCGCTTCAACAATTCCGTAGGGCAACTTTGTCAATCTCCACAACGTACCACGTTTACCTTTCCATGCTTTGGGTGGTCGGACGTATAAGTCGCGCTGTATGGGGCCACTCTGCAGATATGCTCCTTTGATATCAGCAAATCCCAGACGAAAACCAAGAAATGTAACTAAGGAAAGGAGGAGTCTGATTACACAAAGCTGTGCGGTTGCTGAATCTTTCCTCAAATTATCTTTCTCCAAATCTCTGTTTCCAGGGGGAACAATCCTGGCTTTGAGTACCCGGTCGCCTTGCTCATCGGTCTTAACCTTGTAGACCACATGCGATGATATTACATTTGCATCTCTCGGTACATCCTTCTCTTGAACTGGCTCATATGCATCAAGCCAGTTTCCATCGTGCTCTGCGCTGAATGCTTGCTCGACAATCCACGATGGTGCGAATTCCATCTTACTACCGCTCACTTGCTGCGAGCCAATTACGTTATGTATTTCGTTGATTATGCGGGTCTTCTCCGATTGGAGTAGCTCTGTCTTTTCAATGGCTTTTTTTTGTAAGCCAATTGCAAAATCTCCAATGTCATCATTGGCATTTTTTGGTTGTTTTTCGGATGGGTGCGCCATATAGCTTGAGTGAGGTGGATGTTCCATATGGCTCACGTCTACGTTCACCCCCCCATCCACCGGACTCTCATATCCCAGCTCGTGTTCAACCGAACATGACATGAGCTCCTGGGCTAGCTGCCCCTTCGGTGCGATCCGCACATCTTCATAGGCGACTTTCATCGGGGGACCGGGTTGTGTTCTCCTAGCCAGGCGGTAGTGCTGTTCTGCCTGCACAACTTTAGCTTTTATCCATCCGACATCCTCGTTCTGTTTCGAGGACTTATAAAAGACCCAAACGTCTTCATCTGGTTCAAACATGTCAGGCTTGGGTGAGTTGGAGACCCGTGATCGAAGGAGGCGCTGCAGGGCCCGAGTTGCCACTTGTTGCTTATGTGCGTCAAGGAGATCTTGAGTGACCCGTATGTTTGGCAAGCCTAATATCGAAGGGCTGTAGCCGCGTGCCAACTTAAATCAGCGAGCTCGCGCATATCAGTCCTCTATCCGTTTCCTGGATGGGACATCTCAAATGGAGGCGACAGTAGCTAGTCAGCAGAATGGAACTGTGCTGCGCCATGTCACACTGAGTAAGAATCCCCAAACCCCTCCACTATGTTGCGCTTATTCCACCAACGGATCTGGATTTCCGTGTTGGCATGAAACTGCTGTTCTCGTCGAGAAGTATGGAGAAAGTAAGCTTCATCGCTTTATTGAAGACCGCCACCTAACAGCAGCTTGGGTCAAGCAATACGAAAATGTTGATTACAATCTTCCTTCGCAAGCATGCGTCGACAATGTTATATGCAGTGCAAAGAAGCTTGTTGCGAAGAGGCAGAATCTGCAAATTCCCAAAGCTTTGCCGCCACCGCGTGGTCGTCCAGTTAAGAGGGCTGGGAGGCGTAAGAAAAACTGGTACGAAAAAGGCCCTGCCGCCAAGAAGAAGCGTGTGTAATCCTGTTCTTTGTGTCGGTTATCGGATCACACGATAAAGGACTGCTCTCTGAAGCAGCTGTACGGGGATACCGCAGAGTACCCTATCCTTCAGTACCGCCGCAGTATCCGAAGTCGCCCCTTATCTTGTACAAAATATTGCACTGTCCACTGTTGGCAACTGTTGTCGCCCCTCTTTACCTGCAAATTTCTTTCCTGTCACCTCTGACTTGCGATGGTCGCCACAGTGATCCTTACAAATAAACCTCTATCGGATGGGTACGTCTTGCAAACTTACCAACGTCACCCCTTGTTCTCTCCAACATTTCCGATTTCACCCCTCTGTTGCCACTAAAATGCACCTGGTCGCCCCCCTAAACGCAAACTGGCCCAAAAATATATCAATATACGGACAACGTTACTAACATTGTCCGTAAAGTCGCGAAAACACGTGTTTTGGCCGCGAGATTGCTCGGATTCTCTGATTGCAAAATTTTCAGACAGCGAGTTTTGCAAAACTCACAGCATACCGAAAACTCGGGACATGTGAGTTTTCCACGAGTTTTCACATCCGCCTGATTACTGTACGGCAGTGTCGGATCGACCCGTCTTGAAGGAAAGCGAAGTGGGCTTTCCGCTCTCTCATCAGCACAAACGAGTCTCATCCTGCACGGTTCGTACCGGTTTGCGTTCCCGCAAAGTTGAAGCTCCCTTTATCGCAAGTTCCGATTATCGAGAGACTACTGTAAAAATATATCAATATACGGACAACGTTACGTATCAATATACGGACAACGTTACTAACATTGTCCGTAAAGTCGCGAAAACACGTGTTTTGGCCGCGAGATTGCTCGGATTCTCTGATTGCAAAATTTTCAGACAGCGAGTTTTGCAAAACTCACAGCATACCGAAAACTCGGGACATGTGAGTTTTCCACGAGTTTTCACATCCGCCTGATTACTGTACGGCAGTGTCGGATCGACCCGTCTTGAAGGAAAGCGAAGTGGGCTTTCCGCTCTCTCATCAGCACAAACGAGTCTCATCCTGCACGGTTCGTACCGGTTTGCGTTCCCGCAAAGTTGAAGCTCCCTTTATCGCAAGTTCCGATTATCGAGAGACTACTGTAAAAATATATCAATATACGGACAACGTTACTAACGTTTTCCGTAAAGTCGCGAAAACACGTGTTTTGGCCGCGAGATTGCTCGGATTCTCTGATTGCAAAATTTTCAGACGAGTTTCGCAAAACTCACAGCATACCGAAAACTCGGGACATGTGAGTTTTCCACGAGTTTTCACATCCGCCTGATTACTGTACGGCAGTGTCGGATCGACCCGTCTTGAAGGAAAGCGAAGTGGGCTTTCCGCTCTCTCATCAGCACAAACGAGTCTCATCCTGCACGGTTCGTACCGGTTTGCGTTCCCGCAAAGTTGAAGCTCCCTTTATCGCAAGTTCCGATTATCGAGAGACTACTGTAAAAATATATCAATATACGGACAACGTTACTAACGTTTTCCGTAAAGTCGCGAAAACACGTGTTTTGGCCGCGAGATTGCTCGGATTCTCTGATTGCAAAATTTTCAGACGAGTTTCGCAAAACTCACAGCATACCGAAAACTCGGGACATGTGAGTTTTCCACGAGTTTTCACATCCGCCTGATTACTGTACGGCAGTGTCGGATCGACCCGTCTTGAAGGAAAGCGAAGTGGGCTTTCCGCTCTCTCATCAGCACAAACGAGTCTCATCCTGCACGGTTCGTACCGGTTTGCGTTCCCGCAAAGTTGAAGTTTCCTTTATCGCAAGTTCCGATTATCGAGAGACTACTGTAAAAATATATCAATATACGGACAACGTTACGTATCAATATACGGACAACGTTACTAACATTGTCCGTAAAGTCGCGAAAACACGTGTTTTGGCCGCGAGATTGCTCGGATTCTCTGATTGCAAAATTTTCAGACGAGTTTCGCAAAACTCACAGCATACCGAAAACTCGGGACATGTGAGTTTTCCACGAATTTTCACATCCGCCTGATTACTGTACGGCAGTGTCGGATCGACCCGTCTTGAAGGAAAGCGAAGTGGGCTTTCCGCTCTCTCATCAGCACAAACGAGTCTCATCCTGCACGGTTCGTACAGGTTTGCGTTCCCGCAAAGTTGAAGTTTCCTTTATCGCAAGTTCCGATTATCGAGAGACTACTGTACTAGATACACTTTTGTTGAAAGATGCATATTTTCACCGCGTCAGGGCTTGTCCCCACAACGGCACATTTTCGGTTTGTCTTTGTCTTGTGTGTTTTTGACGTACTGATCCTCTCGTACACGGCGGTTTGGCCCAACCGAGCGCAGTATTGCCAAACAGCACGCTTTCCCCCTTTTCAAGTCACGAGCCACTGCAAGTGCAGCCCATCAAATTCACAATCTCCATTTTGATGATCACAGGAGCAGACAATCTCGGCGACACGCTTCTATTGCATCTTTTGAAAGGTGGAGATACTTGCTGCCTTCCCTACTCACTATATAAGCTGTGCTTGTCACTTGGTGGTATCGAAACGAAATTACTACATTTCTCTGACGTTGTTCATCCGTCTGCTAAGCATCCTCACCGTCTTCTCGCCTTCGCAATTTCAAACATCCGACATGAGCAACCGTCTAATTGAGGTCAAGGGGAGAATGGAATGGCAACTGAAAGACAGTTTCACCAATCCTTCCCAATTCCATTCTGCTGTTCCATACACCAGAGAGATTGAGAGCTCGGTCACCACGTCTCGAAGCGAAGTCGAAAGCATTGCTCGTGAAGAGAGCAAGTCAACGTCCACTTCAATTTCGTTGGATGTGAGTGCACAGATTAAAATCTTCAATGTGTCAGCAAACACTACGGTCGGCTGGACTTCATCAGTTGTGAACACCAGCATGCATGAGGCCTCTCACACAAATGCAGAGACAAAGGAAACGTCCCAGAAAATTGGGCCCATCAGCATTGAGCCTGGTGAGTCAGTGTACGTATTTGAAAAGAAGATTAAGTTTCCTACCATCTCCTGGGAGACAGGTGAGCTCACGGTCTGGCCCTCGGCGGATATCCCTACTCTCAACGAGGATGTCTTAATGAAAATCCCGGTGCACGAGGCCCCGATAAAGTATCTCAAAGATATCAAGGTGCATACATATGGAGCTATGACCTATTCAAAGGATTTTATGTTATATAAAGACGGCTTGTCCGGCGAATCGAAAAACGTGGAGAGAGAAAATTGGGGTGACATCAACCGCGGCTACGGCGGCAAATATGTGTTTCTGGAACCTGTTTGGGTGGATGACATTTCTCAGGGAGCTGATAACATCTCAGTCCAAATCTCTGGCGGGGTTCCAGGTTGGACGAAGGAACGGGGCCAGCAGGATATGGCAATGGGGGCAGGTGGAGATTACCGCTTTCTGGATATTTGGCACCGTAGGGATGTGAAAGAAAAGATTGTGGACGTCGTGCTGTGGGGCGGCCAGCTTGTTCGAATTCCTGATGGATGGACAGGCATGACGGGGGACTTGAATAAGGGTCGTGGAGGGCGCTACCTTTACATCGTTTGGAAAACGGCCTCCGGATAAGCAGTAGTGTTTCTTTGCACTAGCGGCATGCGTTGGGCAGTCGACATACGACATGGGCAGTAGACCGGTATCGCAAATAGTGAGTGCGCAGCATGAAATATAACCTGGAGCAAGCAAATAAGCAGCAAATCCTCGTAAAGTGATACGCTCAATCGCCTCCTGTTGTTGACAATTGGATCAAATTCACCAGCACTGCAGTCCGATTTGCGTCCAGATGCGGGGCTTTAGCATCGTTGCGCGTGCAGAAAGCCAACAAACACTTGTACACGTGTGTCGAAATCGCTGGGGACTCCGTGCCAAGTGGAGAATATGTAGACAGCTACACTGTACTGTTGTGGGATTCAGTTCTGACATACTGATCTCGCGCGCAGTGGGTGCATCCAGAAAATAGCACTCTAACACTTTACCATTGTATGATAGTTTCGAAAATTGATTGTCCCCACCACTCTTGCACTCCATCACTGCCCTTCCGTGGCGGTTCCACCCCAGTTGGAACATGTTGCGAACTGTACACCCACTCGCACCCCCACTCGCCGACAACCTCCCCATCCCCTAATCCCAAAGCGAGCCACACCTTCCTCCTCAAACCTGGCGCCCGCATTCTGACACTGTCATCTCAACATGGCATCCCATTTGGACGGATCCGACCCTCCCTCTCAAGCTACCCCTTTCCCTCAGCCACCATCCACGCCAAACTCCCCACGCACCCCCAAAAAACGCTCGACACCTGACCAGGAGGAGCTCAGTACTGGCGAAGGAAGCAACAAGAAGGCTAAAAAGTCTCGGGCCGGTGTGCCAAACTACAACAAAGAAGATATCGACGCCCTTCTTGATTTTACTTCAGAGGTAGAGCCTCTCGGCGCCAATCACTGGGCTTGGGTTGCCCAAAAGTTTTCAAGATAGGCAAAAGCTAACGAGCGCCCAGTTCGTGATGGTGACTCTCTCAAGCATAAATTTGATAAGCTTGCCAACACAAAGAAGAAAACCGGGGACCCGTCCTGTCCGCCTCACGTTCGCCGAGCCAAACACATTGCACGTGATATTCTCAACAAATGTGCGGCCACAAGCGTTAGCGGAGACAGCAGTGACGGCAATCAAGAGGCCAATGCAGGCGAGAGCGATAAAGCGGGCACGGGTGGTGATAGTGGCAAAGTAGTCGGGGAGAGGGCTCGAAAGAGAGACACAGGAGCCACCGGTGTGGCAAAGGCTCAACAGATTGAGGAACGATACCTGGAGCACGTTGCAGAAATATCTGCCGGTGTTCAGACTATATCGAAGGCATTCGAGTCCAGCGAATCGACTAACTTGACTCAGAGTAGCGTGGTCTCCATTGTGCGTCACGAGGTTCAAGAGTCAATGCGTCCAACAAACGCGCTTCTGTCGGAGATGATGTCTATCATTCGTAGCCAGTCAAACAAATGAACGATCCGCTTTTATTGTGCTGGTCGCCGGTTACAGTGCGTAGAACGAATTTGGTTTAGGCCGACATGGCGAGTGCGAAAGTTAAACATGTGACAACATATTCTCAGCAAACGATATCGTTTCTTAGAATCTGCAGGAAGAGGCACCTTCAATCTAGCAAAAGGGCCTTTTATTGCCCTCACTCCCCATTCCGCCGACTGTCTTTCACTGGGCATTGCGCGCTGTAAAATTGTATCCACCGCAGCAAGGGCGAGCGAACACGGAATGTCGTTCGTTTCGTTAGACTTTCGTCCTCTAACGACCTTTCCGTTTGTCGCTTTCAAATTATTAACGAATGCGCTATCCCCAAGTACAGCGTATCCAGGCGGCGTGTATTCGTCCGATAACTTTGGAAAGTAAAGACCAGATGCACTGGCAAGTTTAGTGTCGTGCCAGCTCCCCGGGAAATTTATAGCCGCATGAATCAGCTCGCCATAGAAGTTCCAAACGAATAAGTTGGTGACTTCCACCCCTTGGGTGAACCCTTCAAAGTAGGCATTTTGCATATTAGCATCCGTGTAATCTGCACAAGGCACACGACCTCCGTCTGTAACCGCGAAGACACCACTCAACAACGGCCCGTAGTGACGATTTTCTCGAAGTAGCTGCGCTGAGCTTTCCATCTCGGCCGGCGAAGGCCATTTTATTTCGAAATCTGTTCGATTCGTCCGCTTGACGACATGATACAGAACCTCAAGGGCATAATCCATCCAGACTCCAATAGAACTTGGTACTAAACCAAACAGCGGACACAAGCTGTATAGGGTCCCTCTTGTTTTTATGTACCAAAGAGCCAACCCCAACAAATCAATACTTTCCAGTTGCGTACTGCGTCCTCTTGTTTTCGGTCCCTTTCGATAAGGGCTACCGAAGTTATATTTCAATTGTTCCTGTATAAAAAATGGAAGTATACTGTTTAGCAGTAAGGGCTTCGTGATATTTACGGATACAAGGAAGTCGGAGTCTTTCCCGAACGAGAGAAGCACGCGCCAAGGAGTGGACCGCTGTGTGCGAGGGCGAATAATGGCTGGGCGGAGGTACTTTGGGTTCTTGTTGCGATGACGGCGCTTGCGGCGCATTGTTGTCCTCCTCCGGGCGACAAGACATGTCGTCAGAGCTGCTAGCGATACTGCTAGAGCTGCCAGAGTGTGCTTGCGGCTGTTCTGAAAGGGCATTGGCGAAGCGGGCATCACCGACAGCTCGAGAGAGGGGTCTTGGAATGTGGAACTCCAGTGCGCAAGGATGGAATGGGAAGTGGTGCGGGAGTGGTGGAGTGGAGAGGGGTCGAGAGGGCTTGATCAGATGGTCAAAAGTAGTCAGCCGGCGACCACTTTATCGGTCGCTGATTGGTCAAAAAAGTACTCGAGTGATACAGTGTTATTTTCTGGATGCACCCAGTACTGTACAGTGTAGCTGTCTACATATTCTCCACTTGGCACGGAGTCCCCAGCGATTTCGACACACGTGTACAAGTGTTTGTTGGCTTTCTGCACGCGCAACGATGCTAAAGCCCCGCATCTGGACGCAAATCGGACTGCAGTGCTGGTGAATTTGATCCAATTGTCAACAACAGGAGGCGATTGAGCGTATCACTTTACGAGGATTTGCTGCTTATTTGCTTGCTCCAGGTTATATTTCATGCTGCGCACTCACTATTTGCGATACCGGTCTACTGCCCATGTCGTATGTCGACTGCCCAACGCATGCCGCTAGTGCAAAGAAACACTACTGCTTATCCGGAGGCCGTTTTCCAAACGATGTAAAGGTAGCGCCCTCCACGACCCTTATTCAAGTCCCCCGTCATGCCTGTCCATCCATCAGGAATTCGAACAAGCTGGCCGCCCCACAGCACGACGTCCACAATCTTTTCTTTCACATCCCTACGGTGCCAAATATCCAGAAAGCGGTAATCTCCACCTGCCCCCATTGCCATATCCTGCTGGCCCCGTTCCTTCGTCCAACCTGGAACCCCGCCAGAGATTTGGACTGAGATGTTATCAGCTCCCTGAGAAATGTCATCCACCCAAACAGGTTCCAGAAACACATATTTGCCGCCGTAGCCGCGGTTGATGTCACCCCAATTTTCTCTCTCCACGTTTTTCGATTCGCCGGACAAGCCGTCTTTATATAACATAAAATCCTTTGAATAGGTCATAGCTCCATATGTATGCACCTTGATATCTTTGAGATACTTTATCGGGGCCTCGTGCACCGGGATTTTCATTAAGACTTCCTCGTTGAGAGTAGGGATATCCGCCGAGGGCCAGACCTTGAGCTCACCTGTCTCCCAGGAGATGGTAGGAAACTTAATCTTCTTTTCAAATACGTACACTGACTCACCAGGCTCAATGCTGATGGGCCCAATTTTCTGGGACGTTTCCTTTGTCTCTGCATTTGTGTGAGAGGCCTCATGCATGCTGGTGTTCACAACTGATGAAGTCCAGCCGACCGTAGTGTTTGCTGACACATTGAAGATTTTAATCTGTGCACTCACATCCAACGAAATTGAAGTGGACGTTGACTTGCTCTCTTCACGAGCAATGCTTTCGACTTCGCTTCGAGACGTGGTGACCGAGCTCTCAATCTCTCTGGTGTATGGAACAGCAGAATGGAATTGGGAAGGATTGGTGAAACTGTCTTTCAGTTGCCATTCCATTCTCCCCTTGACCTCAATTAGACGGTTGCTCATGTCGGATGTTTGAAATTGCGAAGGCGAGAAGACGGTGAGGATGCTTAGCAGACGGATGAACAACGTCAGAGAAATGTAGTAATTTCGTTTCGATACCACCAAGTGACAAGCACAGCTTATATAGTGAGTAGGGAAGGCAGCAAGTATCTCCACCTTTCAAAAGATGCAATAGAAGCGTGTCGCCGAGATTGTCTGCTCCTGTGATCATCAAAATGGAGATTGTGAATTTGATGGGCTGCACTTGCAGTGGCTCGTGACTTGAAAAGGGGGAAAGCGTGCTGTTTGGCAATACTGCGCTCGGTTGGGCCAAACCGCCGTGTACGAGAGGATCAGTACGTCAAAAACACACAAGACAAAGACAAACCGAAAATGTGCCGTTGTGGGGACAAGCCCTGACGCGGTGAAAATATGCATCTTTCAACAAAAGTGTATCTAGTACAGTAGTCTCTCGATAATCGGAACTTGCGATAAAGGAAACTTCAACTTTGCGGGAACGCAAACCTGTACGAACCGTGCAGGATGAGACTCGTTTGTGCTGATGAGAGAGCGGAAAGCCCACTTCGCTTTCCTTCAAGACGGGTCGATCCGACACTGCCGTACAGTAATCAGGCGGATGTGAAAATTCGTGGAAAACTCACATGTCCCGAGTTTTCGGTATGCTGTGAGTTTTGCGAAACTCGTCTGAAAATTTTGCAATCAGAGAATCCGAGCAATCTCGCGGCCAAAACACGTGTTTTCGCGACTTTACGGACAATGTTAGTAACGTTGTCCGTATATTGATACGTAACGTTGTCCGTATATTGATATATTTTTACAGTAGTCTCTCGATAATCGGAACTTGCGATAAAGGAAACTTCAACTTTGCGGGAACGCAAACCGGTACGAACCGTGCAGGATGAGACTCGTTTGTGCTGATGAGAGAGCGGAAAGCCCACTTCGCTTTCCTTCAAGACGGGTCGATCCGACACTGCCGTACAGTAATCAGGCGGATGTGAAAACTCGTGGAAAACTCACATGTCCCGAGTTTTCGGTATGCTGTGAGTTTTGCGAAACTCGTCTGAAAATTTTGCAATCAGAGAATCCGAGCAATCTCGCGGCCAAAACACGTGTTTTCGCGACTTTACGTATATTGATACGTAACGTTGTCCGTATATTGATATATTTTTACAGTAGTCTCTCGATAATCGGAACTTGCGATAAAGGGAGCTTCAACTTTGCGGGAACGCAAACCGGTACGAACCGTGCAGGATGAGACTCGTTTGTGCTGATGAGAGAGCGGAAAGCCCACTTCGCTTTCCTTCAAGACGGGTCGATCCGACACTGCCGTACAGTAATCAGGCGGATGTGAAAACTCGTGGAAAACTCACATGTCCCGAGTTTTCGGTATGCTGTGAGTTTTGCAAAACTCGTCTGAAAATTTTGCAATCAGAGAATCCGAGCAATCTCGCGGCCAAAACACGTGTTTTCGCGACTTTACGGACAATGTTAGTAACGTTGTCCGTATATTGATATATTTTTGGGCCAGTTTGCGTTTAGGGGGGCGACCAGGTGCATTTTAGTGGCAACAGAGGGGTGAAATCGGAAATGTTGGAGAGAACAAGGGGTGACGTTGGTAAGTTTGCAAGACGTACCCATCCGATAGAGGTTTATTTGTAAGGATCACTGTGGCGACCATCGCAAGTCAGAGGTGGCAGGAAAGAAATTTGCAGGTAAAGAGGGGCGACAACAGTTGCCAACAGTGGACAGTGCAATATTTTGTACAAGATAAGGGGCGACTTCGGATACTGCGGCGGTACTGAAGGATAGGGTACTCTGCGGTATCCCCGTACAGCTGCTTCAGAGAGCAGTCCTTCATCGTGTGATCCGATAACCGACACAAAGAACAGGAGTACACACGCTTCTTCTTGGCGGCAGGGCCTTTTTCGTACCAGTTTTTCTTACGCCTCCCAGCCCTCTTAACTGGACGACCGCGCGGTGGCGGCAAAGCTTTGGGAATTTGCAGATTCTGCCTCTTCGCAACAAGCTTCTTTGCACTGCATATAACATTGTCGACGCATGCTTGCGAAGGAAGATTGTAATCAACATTTTCGTATTGCTTGACCCAAGTTGCTGTTAGGTGGCGATCTTCAATAAATCGATGAAGCTTACTTTCTCCATACTTCTCGATGAGAACATCAGTTTCATGCCAGCACGGAAATCCAGATCCGTTTGTGGAATAAGCGCAACATAGTGGAGGGGTTTGGGGATTCTTACTCAGTGTGACATGGCGCAGCACAGTTCCATTCTGCTGACTAGCTACTGTCACCTCCATTTGAGATGTCCCATCCAGGAAACGGATGGAGGACTGATATGCGCGAGCTCGCTGAATTAGGTATGCAAGGTGGCTCTCTGTACGAGCCGGAACTGGAGATGAACAGGATAAGGCGCTTTCTTGACGACGCAGAAACTTTGTCCTTTGCACAAGGACAACCCTTGTAAGCATCTTCTGAGGCTCAACGGAACGTATGTTATTCCTCAGGTCTGCGGAAATTTGGCTTTCTGCTCCTTGTGACGTTGTCACAAGGTCTTGTAGGTTAGAAAATGCCCTGTAGACTTCAGCATCCTTGAAGCGACCCAAATAGATCTTCTGTTTCTCTGGAAACTCCTCTTTCAGGGCTCGCACATGTTCTCTTGACGGAGCATTGACTGCTCGTTCATACAAAAGAATGGCGACGCCCTTATTTGAACCTAGTTGGGCAGACATGTTCTTCTTCACGTGAAGGGGATCAAGGAACAAAGACGCATTTTTCATCACATCTCTGTACGCTGCATCAATTGATTTCTCTTGATCGACGATTGTCACCCTCTTCTCAGTGTCAAATCCAGGAATGTCAGCACATGCCTGGAACACCTTGCCCCATGAGCTCTTGTTCTCCGGACCAACGAAGTGGGCAAAAACGATGGGGTGAAGCTGATGATTAGCATCGTACCCGACCACTTGAAATGTTGTCCCATACGATTGCAGCCCTACTCCATCACAGTGAGCGGCATCCGCGCTTGCTGTCAGACGGCCACTCTCGCAGTAGCTCTTCGCAATGGAAGGAACGAACAACAATCCACTGTAGTAGCGGCCGTCTTCAATATCAAATACGTCCACATCTTCAGAATTAAACGTAGCATCGCTTGGTAGGTCATTCCCCTTCCTGCACTGTTCGAAAATGTGTCGAGCCGCCTTCATCCGTTGCGCCTTCACCTCCGCTGCACTGCAATAGAAGATGTCCACCCTATGCCCCACCCCCCTAAGCAAATCGGCGTACCCTTCCAATGCGGCCATGTCCACCGCCCTAGAGATTGTAAAGTGACGAAGCAGATCTCGTCTAATACTTCGATAGTGACTGTATGGAGGTTGACGGAAGTATATGCGCTTGGCTCGAACAACCGAAGCAATCACTTTGCAAGGCACATTCGGATCATCTTGCATATGCTCCAGAATTGCTCGAGCAACCTGCTGCGGGGTGTACGCAGGTGCACACAACGACGAACGTGACGTGATTTTCATTGGGCTGTCAGCGACGTGTTGTCCAAAACACTCATTAAGGTGGTCTTGGTACTTGTTCAGCTTCCAAAGACCCGTTTTTGGTTGCCAATCGAACACAAATGTGGAAGAACATCCATCTGTGCGGCATTTAATGCGCACTTTTACAGTAGTCTGCAAAATATTCACTCCCCGTTGCACCCCGAGAATCGCCGTGTGAGCTCGAATGAGCTGCTCACATCTCCACCGGGCATTCAATGCCATCCCCACCTTCGGTCTTACGTCCACAATTGGACGAGGCTTCCATGTCATCGCAGGCAATCGTTCCGCTCGCAGAGCTTCCTTCGCACGGAGCATGGTTCGGTGCTTCGATTGGCGCTTTTGCAACGCTAGACGACTTTTCTTGTCAGTGCCATCCGGAATGGGATCTTCAGTACGCTCCTCTATTTCTTCTTCCTCGATTTCAATGGCAATGTACCGCATGGGGTCGAAGTCCTCGTCCGACCTATTTTCTTCATCGGAAGCAGTGGCCAAGCGCCCGGGTGCTTCTCCTTGCTCCTCCATGTCACCCCCCGTTTCCTCACTACCTACTTTATCTCCTTCATCATCGAAATCAACGGAGTCGACATCCTCTTCCATTCTCACCCCATCCCCAGACACCCCTAAATTCTCGCCATCGCCATGCTAAGCTTCCACTCTGTCCTCACGGCACTCAGGAGTGAGATCCTCTTCTCTTATTTCTTCTGTATCGCGAAAAGACCACAAAGGAGAACGGGTGTGGAACGGTGGTGGTGTCGTAAATTCCTCGACTTCATGATCATGAACATCACTCGCCATTGCATCTCTGTACGGACCATCTTCGTCTCTCTCGGCACATTCACTCTCCGTCTCAGCCTGCAAATAGGCAGCCTTCGCCCTCTCCGCTCTCTCCTTTTCCTCCCTCTCCTCCCTCTCCTTTCGCAACTGTACAGCCCTAGCCCTCTCTTCCATTTCCTTTTTCAACTGCACAGCCCTTGCTCTCTCCTTCCTTTCCTTTTGCAACCGCGCAGCCCTAGCTCTCTCTTCCCCTTCCTTTCTAAATTTCCCAGCCCTTGCTCTCCCCTCCCTCTCCCGCTCCGCTTGTTCCTCGCTATCACCACCAACCTCCGAAGCGCCCTTCTCAGCCTCCTTCTCACACCGATCGTCGTCCGCATCTTCTCTCTCACGTTTGCTTCTGTATCGGTGCTGCTGCGCAGCGCGCTCCATTCTGTCAAGAGAAATTTCCCGTTGGGAAGAAGTCTTGCTGAAAACGATGAACGCCGGAAGCAAAACGGCGTCACCATCCTTAATATTGTCATCACTCTCCTTAATGTTCTCATGCAGTTCCTTGTACCGTACCTCGCTTTCAGCTTGCTGCATAGCTCGCGTGAGTACCTTCATACACCTATCCGCACAACGCGGCTGCACTGCGTGTACCTTATCCGGGTGGACTAGAACTGCAAGGCGTCGGTAGTGCTTTTTCATTTCACGCAATGTTGCGTTACGAGGAGATACGCAAAAAATTCAAAGAGGGGTGTGAGTCCTTCTTCCACAGTGGCGATGTGTCGAATTCCCTGCGCCATAGTTTGAGGCAGTACGCGCATTTTGAAAACAATGCGGAAAGCGAGGGAAGAATTTCAGTGAGCGGCAAAGGGGTGACAAGAGTGGCGAGATGAGGTGTTGTGGGGGTGAGAGATGGTAAGGGGGGTGACAGCTGCGCCGCGATCATGCCTCAGATATCTCCGAGCGGCAAAGGGGTGACAAGTGTGGCGAGATGAGGTGTTGTGGAGGTGAGAGATGGTAAGGGGGGTGACAGCTGCGCCGCGATCATGCCTCAGATATCCCCACAAATATCCTTCGTTCTGGAAATTTCGTGCTTAAAGTCCCTTAAAATCCTCGGTTACTTGTCATTTTGGAGTACTATACCGGCGACACACTTCGCATTTGTTGTTTTGGGCTGGTGACCAAATGCGGTAAAAGGCGACATTTCGCGTGTCGGGTCTGTCATGCTGCTGTTTTTCCTCCCTTCGCCCCGCGCTTGCAACAACAATTCACAATTCGGACCCTGTTGACAGCAGAAAAGTCAATTTCACCTCTTTATCACCGCAAAAATGCACCTAGTCGCCCCCCTAAACGCAACATTATCTCTATATTTTTACAGTAGTCTCTCGATAATCGGAACCTGCGATAAAGGGAACTTCGCCATAAACGGAACCGACATCGGTCCACCGAGCTGGACGAAGGCAAATTTTAATGAAAAAATAACTTCGGTTCCGCTCTTGATTAGCGGAACATACACAACGCTTCATTATAGCCTCTGCAGCTGCATTGTAGGTGCAATTCCCCTTTAAAACATAAAAAGTTCGTTTCCTTGTCTACTATTCTGAACGAATAAATAGTTTCTTCTACTGTTCTGAACGGATAAATAGCAGAAAAATGTATTTAGGCCAATAAAAGCAGCAAATGCATCTCCATTCCGAATCCCAACTCCCCGCTGAGCGACACGGCCACCATGGGCCATACACTTACCGTCCAACAGAAGAAAAAAATCGTCGAGGAAAGGGACCGACGTTTGGAGAAAGGCGAAAAAAGTACTCAGCAGGCACTGGGGCTTTGGGCGAAAATTAATTTCAAGCTGACCAAGGCTCCGATTAAATCCGCACTGTCACGGCTTTTCGCACAGTCTGCTTTTCTGCGCAAAAATAATCCCCGTCACATTGCAAAGAAAAGGCGCAACAAGCTGGGGAAAAATCATGCCCTGAAGGATGCACTGTTTAACTGGGTTTGCGAGCAGCATGCACGCCGCATCAACATTAATGGCGACATGATTCGCCATAAAGCTCTAAAAATACAGACATTAGCCAATGAAAAAATTCCAGGTGAACAACGAATTAATCTCAAGTTCTCTGAGGGGTGGTTGGATAATTTTAAGAACAGATGGAACCTCCGGGTTTTTAAATCCCATGGAGAGTCAGGTGATGCAGATGTGAATGCCCTCAGTCGCGAACTCCCAAAACTGAGGGAAATTGTGGCACAGTATGCCAAAAAAGACGTCTTTAATGCCGATGAGTGCGGATTATTTTTTTCTGTGGCTCCGGATAAGACGACTGCGGCAGAACCGCTACCAGGGCGTAAAAAAGCAAAAGAAAGAATCACCTTCATGCCATGTGCAAACGCTGATGGCAGCGAAAAGTTTGAGTTGATGGTCATAGGACACGCCTGGAAACATCGCGTCTTTAAAAAGAAAACTGGAGCTGAGCTGGGCTTTGACTACCACGCGAACGAGAAAGCATGGATGACAAGCACTCTGTTTTATGACTGGCTTCGTCGTTTTCACTCATATGTTTGCAGTTCGCCAGGACGCAAGGTGCTACTGCTGATTGACAATTGTAGTGCTCATGGAACTGCTGAGACGTTGCCTGAGATGCCCAACCTTCGCATAGTTTACCTTCCGTCCAACTGTACATCGAAGGTACAGCCCATGGATGCAGGAGTAATTGCAGCACTAAAGCTTCGCTACAAAAAACTACATATGGACAGAGCTTTAGACAAACTCGAGGCGGACGTCAAGAAGATTTACAAAGTTGATGTTTTAACGGCTATGAGGTGGTTTAAGCGTGCGTGGAATGACCTTCCTCGCGAACTCATCCGTGTAGTACAATTGCGTACCACGATCACCCCGGGGAGATGTGAACCGGACGGAAGAGTGGGTGCTACTGTAGCGACCGGGCTTGCACGCGCCCGTAGCGGAGGACAGTAGTTCCCCGCGGGTCACACGTGCTACAACCGCTGGCGTGGCCACGGGCACACGTGTGTAATCCGTACGGTTATAAGTAATAATTAGTAGTTAATGGCACAAATTTATTAATTGTGTACAGTAGCTGGTATACAGTAAGTAACAGCTACTGTAGCGGGACAGGTGTCCTGGCGTCCCACTTAGGGGTTAAGACCGGGGGCACCTGCCCCGTCCCAGTAAAGAGGGGGCAGACTCGCCTCCCTTCCCTTTACGGCTAAGTGCTAACACCGTTCCGGTTTTCCTTTAGCTCGGGCTTCTAACCCGTGACCGGCCATCCGGGTATAACACCACCGACCGGCTGCGCGTCACCGGCCACGTGAGCCTTCCCTCTTTTCGAGTCCATCCGTACGGTTTTTATCCGCGCGTGGGTAACCCAGCGTTGCGCGCTCCCTCACCTCTAACCCCCCTCGTTCCCAGTGGTCGGGACGAAGGTAGTTATACCACATTTTGGTACTCTTGTGGAGGGTATAACTACAGAGGTTGAGCCCGCACTGGATCGCCAGCGCGAGCAATTACCAATCGGATTGAAAGAGGTCGAAAATCACCGCGTCGATCGCCAGTGATCATCGATGATAAACCGTGCGGATTCCGCCGGAGAAGATACCGCCTCCGGGCGAGCAAGTACCTGCAGTGGCAGAGGCGCACAGCGCCCCCGGATCGACAATCCGAAAGCCCTGCTACGCCCGCCGTCTACCAGGGGCCAGAAGACCCCTTCCGTTTCGGACACCACCGCCGGGCTACCGGCTGGTGGGGGAAACCGCGTACAAGTACTGTACGACGCGTTACTCCCGCGATTACAAACCTGGATGGAGGAATTCCTCGCTGAGTAATTACCCCAGGTCGTCCAGGTTTGCCTCGACCGAACGGTATCCGGGCTGGTGGCGGAACAAGCGGACGCCGCGCTCCGCGCCCTGTTGGACGAGAAGATCGCCCCCCTCGTACGCGACGAGGTGGTGGCCGCGCTCGCCGCGGAGGAGGACGAATCTCCCACCGCATTGGCTCTAAAGGGAGCTATTAGCTCCGCCGTGGCCATTTGTCTGGCCACGACATTTACAACCGAAACGGGACGCGCGGCACCGCCGCCGGCGCCGCGCCATGAAACCGTTCCGGGCTCAAGCAATTATACCGCTGATCCGATCGGCGCCGTACCCGGGATTGATAGGATGGACCCTCACCCGGAGGGTAGAGCCATCTATCTCCCAACCGTTCACGGTGATACAGGGAGAACTACAGAAAATGTCCTCCCCATACTCGCCGGTACAGGTGACCCCCGCGGGACAGAAAACTGCCTGGGGCTCCCCGAGACAGAAAATCGGAACCCGTACCGGTTGAGCACAAGACGTGCACCCGGCACGCGCAGAACCGAAGCGGAATACACCCGGTATTCCGACGCAGAAGACCCCCGTCACAGGACGGATGAAAACTGCGAGGAACGCCGCTGGCGATACCGCGATAACCGCGAGGCGCGCCACGGGCGATACCGCGATGCCGGAGGGGGAGGATACCCCTCCGATGACGACCAACCCGGTTCGGAAGGTTCTCGCAGGCGGGGCCACAGGGCACGCCGCGATAGAAGCGAGACCGTCACCGCCAAGAACCGTCCGACTCGGAAGACTACAGTACCAAGTCGGGTGAGGAGCGTCGTCGCTCAAGCAGACACCGCCGGGCTGCTCCAAGGAGCGACGAGCGACGGCCTACGGTAATCAGGCCGCTCAATGACCTGTTTACCAAGGCCGTCAACTACAAGACCTACCGCCTGGAACGGCGTAGCTCGCGCTACGACTCTACAGTAGCGCGGCACACTAACCGTTACCGGAAGAAACTGGACGTGCAGATGAGGTCCCACACGTTCAGTGGTCAAGATAAGATTGCGGTATTGGGATTCCTCGCACGCCTCAAGATGGCGTGCGACCACAACGGGATCACCGAGGGAGCCGCCGTGTGGTGCTTCCAATTCTACCTCACCGGTCAGGCTCACGCCCTACTCCATTCCCGTCTCAATGGAAATACCATGGCGGTTGACGTGGAGCGGCGCGAACTGCTCAGGACGTACCCGCAGGGTGTCAACTTTTTGTTGCGTACCTATGCGACTGATGAGGTAATTTCCGAAGCGGTTGGTGACGTGACCTCCTTCCGTCAAAGTTCGAACACGACGGAGGAGGTCTACAATAACCACCTCTGGGACAAGGCCCTCCGATGCGGTACGGTATTCTCCGACCGGCGGTTGAAGTCCCTATTCGTCGAGGGGTTACTTCCCGCCACGTGCGCACAGGTCCGCAATTACCTCGCTACGCACCCGGATGTGGATTACCAATCCGTGGCTCGATACGCGCAAGCGATAGGGGAAACCAATCGGGCTTCCCGCCGGCAGGGGATGTCAGCCATGGCATCCCGGGAGCCGTCCGGAGCGGCCAGAAGATTCGAACGTACCGCCAGGACACGGCCCGTGCTGTCCGTTGAGTCGGCATCCGACATCCCGACAGCTGGAGGATCCGTGGCAGAAGAAATCTTGGCCGTGACGGACCACACCGCGACCCCAAGCTCGTAAAGTTCGCCGCCGACGAGTTATTACCCGTCGCCGGCAGCCTCGGCATCAGGCGCCGCGGGTCCGCCCGCTAACGCGGGCGATGTGCGCGCAGGACCGTACGGGAGGCAGAGGCAGAACCCACGGGTCCGGTTCTCCAGTGGGGGATTCCTCGGACCGCCGCCGTGTCGGTTCTGCCTTGACACTACGCACCGACAAGAGGAGTGTCCCGTCGTTGCCGATGCGGGCCTGCGGGCCAAGCTTCTGGAGGCACGAGAGGCCAACTACCAGAAGCTACGCATCCGGCAGGGCCTCCGTCCGGGATCCCCGTTCAACCGCCAGGGGCCGTCCGCTTGGAGAAACCAGCGTCCGACGGCCCCCGCGGGCGTGAACGTGATAGAAGAGCCGCACCACGGCCCTACTGAAGACCACGTGGTGCAAGCCGCGGAGGAAACCCGCGAAGACCTGCTGCTCACCGGGGAAGCCAGGGAGGATGCGTAGAGGCGACGACATCTCTCCCCGTGCCAAGCCTCAGAAGCTCAGGCACCCCCGAACCGGTTGCGCCAGTGGAAGCGCAACCGGGGAACCGAACGGAAATCCGGGGCATCTGCTTCTTCAAGAAGCTGAATAATAAGTTTTCCGCCACGGTTGGCCAAAAGCAGGCGCTGATGGTCGCCATCACGCCAGTGCTCGACTCAGGAGCCGGCCCGAACCTCATCCATTTGCGGTGTGTCGCCGAGTCATGGCGACCGTCGATAAAACCGGTTCGGAGCCCAGCGCTCATTGACGCGTCAAACCGCGCAATGAAAGCTCTAGGAGAGATCTCCTTGTTTGTCCGTATCGGTGAATTTATCGCGGGCATCCCATTCTTGGTGGTGACGAGCCTCGCCGTGGACTGTATCCTCGGTACGACCTTTCTCGATCGCCACCTCAAGGCGATCCTCCCACTGCAACGGAAGGTCGTGTTCCACGACGCGCCACCAGTGGCGTTGGTCGGGACAACCCCCTCGAGGCACGACCGCAAGATGGCCTCGAGGAGTGCGGTGCGACCCCTACCGCAGTCCGAAAACCCCGGGCGGAGGCAGGCGGCATTCCCGACCACGACACCGTCACAGAAAATCCGCTTCGTCAAAGGGGTGACAATCCCCCCGATGACGCAGGCCCTCGTGAGGGCCACCACGCCGGTAAGGGGTCTATGCTTTTTGCAGAACTCCCCAAAAACCGCGCACAAGAACCTGACACTCATGGCCCAGGGGGTCATGGACGTGGTCCCCGAAAAACCGTTCTCGGTAATGCTCAGCAACTTCGGGCACCGCCCGGTGCACATTCCGAAGCATACCGTGATCGGCCTGGCCCTACCGTCGCCCACTCACATCCTAACCCTTGGCGAGTCGGCCGCGGAAGCGGCCGAAGCTAAGGAAGGGGGAGGGATATTTAATTCCAACCTCTCAACCGCAGGGAATGGCGCGGGAGAATTCATCGACAACCGCACGGACAAGGCCGTGGCTGAACAAGCCACGCTGCCAAGGCCGCCCCTCGGGGCGGACGGACCGGATAAACCCGAAGGCACCGCCGCCCCTGAGGAGGACCCCAATTCCTGGCGGGAGGACGTCCATATCGGTGCCGAGGACGAGGAAGTGCGCTCGGAGGTCCTCGAGGTACTGTCCGAATTCAAGGGGGTGTGGACCGGCCGGTTGGGAAAAATCGGGGCCACGAAGCACCGGATTGAGCTCAAGCCCGGTGCTCGCCCGATTTACCAGGCACCTTACCGCGCTGGACAAACCGCACGGGAAAAAGAGAAAACGGATTGACCGCATGCTCCGGGCAGGGGTAATCGAACCCGCCACGGCCGAATGGGCAAGCCCCGTGGTATTCGTCCCTAAAAAGGATGGTACCATGCGGTTCTGTGTCGACTACAGAAAGCTCAACGCAGTCACCGTTCGGGACTCCTATCCGTTGCCGAGGATGGACGAGTGCATCGATTCCCTCGGCGACGCTGCTGTCTTTACCACGCTGGATTGCAACAGAGGGTATTGGCAAGTAGAAATCGCCGAGGAGGACCGCAACAAGACGACGTTCGCGTCGCACTGCGGGTTGTACCGTTTCCTCCGCATGCCGTTCGGTTTGAAGAATGCCCCCGCGACATTCCAGCGGGCCGTCGACATTATACTGTCGCGGGTAAAATGGGAAACCGCACTGGTGTACCTGGATGATGTTATCATCTACTCCAAGACCGTAACGGAACACTTCGCACACGTCCGCGAGGTTCTACGCCTGCTGCGGGATGCGGGTGTGTCGCTGAAGTTGTCAAAGTGCGCTTTCTTTGACACTTCAGTCACCTACCTGGGACACGTGATTCGACCAGGTAGGCTGGAGGTCGAGCGCCGCGACGTGGTCGCCATCGAGCGCGCTCGACCACCCCAGAACCAGACGGAATTGCGGTCCTTTTTAGGGATGTGCAATGTCTACCGTCGGTTCGTGAAGGGCTTCGCAAAAATAGCCGCACCGTTAAATCGGAAGACGGGGAAAAATCAACCGTTCGAGTTCGAGGTACTCACCGATGAGGAATACGAGGCGTTCGTGGAGCTCAAGAAACGCCTCGTGTCACCACCGATTCTCGCGTTACCCCGTCACGGAAAGAAGTATACCCTGGATACGGACGCTTGCGCGTACCAGGTCGGCTGCGCCCTGCTACAGGAGCAGCCGAACGGAGACCGCCTACCGATCGGGTATTGGAGCCGCGCCCTCACGGACGCGGAGAAGAACCATACAACTACCGAGAAGGAATGCCTCGCTGTCGTCTGGAGTATACTCACGCTTCGACCGTATTTGTATGGGAACACGTTCGACCTCCGTACGGATCATGAGGCCCTCTGGTGGGTCCTCAACCTGGCTGATAGCTCCGGCCGGCTAGCGCGCTGGCGTCTCCGCCTAGCCGAGTACGACTACGACGTACAGTACCGGCCGGGTATCAAGCATCAACTCCCAGATGGCGTATCACGCCTCCGAGTTGAGGGCGCAAATTCCGAACCGGTCGACGACGAGGTCCCGTGTTTCGCGGTACAATGGCGAGAGGAGGAGCATGACCCCTGCCAAGGTACTGTACACTGGGAGACCCCCGTCGACCCGGGGGAAGCCGAGCACGTGTTCGCGGTTACACCCGAAGAACGCGATGTCTCGTCCGTCACGGTAGAAGAATTCCTTCGAGAACAAGCCGAGGACCCCTTCTGTAAGGCAACTGCCGAGACCGTGGGGAACCCGGACTCGCGCTACGACGTCGACCGATACGGGTTCCTCGTCCGCAAGTCCCCCCTCGATGGGACTTTGCAGCGGGTGGTACCGAAACGGCTCAGGGCGAAGATATTGTACCTCGCCCATCATCCCCGCCTGGCAGGACACCCGGGTAGTACGAGGATGTATTGTACCCTCCGGCGCGAATATTATTGGCCTCATATGGCCAACGACGCCTTCAGTACCGTACAGAATTGCGCCTCGTGCGCCGCCACCCGGGGAACCCTGGTGCGGCATCAAAAGGATCTCAAGCTATTCCCAGCGGCAGGGCCGCTGGATTTCGTCGCCATGGACCTGCTGCGTCCTTTACCGAAGACGGTGCACGGGAATCGCCACGTGCTCGTCATGACCGACCGGTTTACGAAGCTGACGCGCAGCATCCCGTTACGGACAACCACCGCGTCGGTTGTGGCAAACGCCTTCCTGGACAATTGGGTCTACGTATACGGCGCACCTCGTTAGGTGCTAACCGATAACGGACCACAATTTGCCGCCAAGTTCTTCGACGCGGTGTGCCCCTTGCTGGGGGTGAGGCACTACCTGACTACCGCCTATCACCCCCAGACAAATGGGCAAACCGAACGGTTCACCCGCACCCTGGTGCAGCGCCTCCGACACTATGTCGAGGAGCATCAGAGGGACTGGGACGAGTACATCCAGCCCCTGACCTTCGCGTACAACACGCAGGTCCACCGGTCAACGGAGACAACCCCGTTCGACGTGGTGCTGACGCGACCACCGTCCGAATTAGCACTGCCCGGTACTGCACCGCAGGACGCCGGATCCCACACGGAAGACCCGCGGACCCCGGTACAGTACAAGCGCGCGACGTTGCCGAAGCTCCGGGATGCCCTCGAGCGCACGCGGGTGAAACTAACCGCGGCGCAGAGGAGGTACAAAGCCGACTTTGATAAGAAGGTGCGCTTCCGTCCGGTCATCGCGGTAGGAGACTTTGCTTACGTGGACCGTCCACTGCGGCCGTTGACGAGCGCCGAGCCGGGAGACCTGCCAAGCGACGGAGGAGGACCCTCCGTCAAGCTCTTAGCGAAAACGGAAGGCCCGTTTCGGGTCCGATCCGCTACGGAGGCCACAGTGGTCGTCGACCAAGACGGGGTCTCGAACCGCGTGAGCATCGATCGGGTAACCAAGATGCCGCGGGGACCCCACGACCCTACTGTGGCCGCACCGACGACGGACCCGCCGGCGGGAACACCCGAACCGCCAGCCGAGTACGTGGTTGACCACTTGGTCGCCCACTGGGAGACCCGCAGCGGCGGCCAGTACAAGGTCCGCTGGTATCGTTTTACCCCAGCGGACGATACCTGGAAACCCGCCGAAGGCCTCCCGCAACATTCATCGACCGCTTCTGGCGCGCGCGGGCAACCGCGCGCCACCGTTAAAACCGCACCGGACAGACCCGGGGCGGATGGAATGGACCCGCCGGTGGGGCGACCCGACGCGGCGATGGCCAAGGAAACCCTCGAGCGGGCTACGTCTCACCCCCCTCGGGGTGGATAAAATTGTAGCCCTCTTCCGAGCCCAGGTTAGCACACGGGAGACAAGACCGAACGGGGGGGGGTACCGACGCGGAAATACTGTCAAGGCGAGCCCTCGTCGGCGGCTCAAGAGCGGGGTAAACCGCGACCGAACCGGTAGCAGAGTCAGGAACCGGGTGTGTGTGGCTCTCAGAGCACGGGCGGCGGTTTCAAATACGACCGATTTTGGGGACCGCCCAATCGGAGCTCGTCAAACCGCCGAGAAGCCATCCGCCGCAAGGAAAAAGCAGGCAGAAATTACTAAGGAAAAGGCCGATTTCCCCGCTGAGCCGCTGGTGGGGATGCCCCCCGGGTGGCGCGGAGGGGGACGGGAACCCGCCCCCGCGACGACCCGCCACGAACACGACACCGTGCGGTCCCTCGCCCCGCGAACCGCGGTACACGCCGGCCCCTTCAAGACCGACCGGGCAGCTCGGGAAAACCCGCAGTGGCACCCCCGACCAGACCGCCGAGGCGATCCCACCTCGATGGACGACCCCGGGGGGGCGTGCTACAGGCCGCCCATAACCGCTTACTCACTACCGCGTGGCGCGCGGGCGACCGCGCGCAACCATTGCCCCGTGCCGGATTAACCCGGCGCGGAAGGGCCCTGGACGGCGAGGAGGCGACTCCGGTCGCCGGCTTTTAATTAAGCCCAAAAGGGAGCTATGTTTTTCCTCCCAGAAGGGTGGGAAAAAATTGTAGCTCCCTCCCGTTAACGGCATTGTACTACCCTGCTCTGCCCGCGTCCGGAGGTCCCAAGACGGAAAACCGACTTTGGGAAGGCACAGGCGGATTTGGAAACCGGAACTGTAAAACGCTGTTTCTGCTCGTTTTTTACAGTTTTCTTTCGTTTCCAAATCGGGCCTCCGCGGAAAGTGGCAGCTGCACGACTTACCGACCGGTTTTGGACGAACGGCAGAGCATACCGCCGCTGAGAGCTCTCCGGTGACCGCACGGACATGCTAGCGGTCACAAACCCCACTGTCTCGCGGGTGAAGGAGCGCCGTTTTTGGAAAAACGGCCAGCCCTCCGGGACTGGGGGAAAACACTTTCGCGCGACCGGCTAGGCCTTGCCCGGCGCAAGCGGAAGCCGCCTAACGACATTGGTTGGCCATTCCGTACGGTTTGGGTGACGCGGGCTGCTCCGCTGCCCCTGCAGACCCGAATTTCCGCCCGGTCCTTCACGAGGACACAGTACCGAAAAAAGGGCTACGTTTTGCCCTCTAGCAAGTAGGGAAAAAATCGTAGCCCCATTCCGAAAACGGATTCGTCCTCTTGAGGTCGTTACCGACCCGGGGGTCTCAAAACATGGAAGACCCCATTTAGAAACCAGAACGGTTTCTATTCGTTTCCTGCAGTTTCCAAACCAGAGTCACTGGGAAGCGGTCTACCGAGCGGTTCTTCCCTACCTTTCGGATGGCAGAGGCGCGTAGCCCACCAGGAAGGCGCGCGACGTACCGTGACGGACTGTGCGGTGACGCCTCCGCAAATTTATGGAGGACAACTAAGAGGACATCTTGGAAAAACGGCCAGCCCTTCGGGGGTGAAGTCGAAAGTGGGGATTTCTCCCGCTGTTTACGCGCGGCTCTACCCCTCGCATGAGACGAAAACCGCCCCACGGGGGTAGCCGGCAAACCGTACGGTCATGGGTGAAGCAGGCCACCCTACAGTACCCCCTGGACTGAGGTCTCTCTCAGTCGCCCGAGGGACTACTGTATGCAGTCAGGGCCGACAAGTTGCCCGCCATGAGGACGGGGAAAAATTGTAGCCCTCTCCCGAGGACGGCACTGCCCACAAGGTGCCAGCCCGGGCATGGGGGTACCGGCGCCGTCAAACCGTCAAGGATAAACTCCCTGTGGGGAGCCCAGGAGCGGTGTGAACCGCAACCAAACGGGGTACAGACCCCGGATCCGCGCATGTGTGGCCCTCAGCGCCCGGGCGGCGGTTTAAAAAAACCACCGATTTTGGGGAGCACCCAATGGGAGCTCGTCACAAATGCAAAACGCCACCCGCCGCACGGAAAATTCAGGCATGTTCTACTTGGAAAAACGCCGATTTTGCCGCAAGCCCTCGGTGGGGATGGGCACCTCGTGCTGTGCTGGTACGGGAAACCACCTCCACAGCACCGCGCCGCACCCACGGCGAGGTCATCCACCGCGGCCCGCAGGGGCCGGCGGGGCACTGAGACCAACAAGGACCATTCGGGGAGCAAGGAGAAGAAAAATGAGGAGACTACTTTACAGTAAAGGAAGGGGGCTTCGGTTCGCTACCCTCACCGCCCCCGACGACCTTAATCGCGACGCTGGCGCTTCGCGGAGGGTTCAGACCCCGTAAGCGTCGGTCGCAGGGTCGGTCTCGACCGCACCATACGGCCTCTTGTTGGCCACCTGCGCACTCAATACTGCAAGGTGGTCCTGGGCGGCGCGGATACGCGCCATTGTCTCACCCCGCATAAGGTCGTCGCCGGTGTCGCGCTGGCGGATGGCAAACTGGAGACCCGCCACCCGCACCTTGAGCTGAGTCACCTCGACCAGCCAAGCGCGCGCGGACATCAAACCCGCCGCGAGAGTGGGCGGCACGGGCACTCCCGCGTATCTGCACTCCACCTGCAGCGCGCGCAGGGCAGCCTGCGCTTCCGGGGCAATGGCGGGTACCTCCTCGGTTTGCGCGTCCGCAGGGGCCCCACCAGAAGCCACCTAGGGATTCTGAGTCCCCGTCCCGCTCCTGTCGCGGACGAGGGGAGCGCCGGAGCCCGGTACCAATATGGGGGCTACCCCGGTCGGATTTACCGCCGCCGGCTCTGCCACAGGCGCCACGTGAAGCGGCACCACTTCTGTCGGCTCTGCAGCGGGCTCCCCTTCAACCCTGCGCGGGGATACCGCGGGCGCGGGTACGTCTACCGCGGGCGGTGTCGAGGGACCGACCGGAGGATTCTCTGTGGTCCCAGCGTCGGGGTCAATCGCGACGACCTCGCTCTGCGGTGGCGACACCGGGATTGCTGTCACTGGCAGGGAGTCGGTTGACGTCTCTACGGGGCGTCCGGCGGAGGAAACCGCCCCGCCCCACCCGTCGCCCGAGGCGATGACCGCCCCGTACGACGGTGTACCGGTGTCCGGTAACGGTTCATACCACTGGTCGGCTTCTGTGGACACACCGTCCCAGTGCGTCATCCTCAGGGAACATCCGCGGGCCCAACTGTACCAGACGAAGTCGCCGCGTTCGGAGAGGGACCAGTCCAACCGTTCGGAGAAATCGAGCAGAGCCTCGGACCCAACCGGGTCGAAGGTAGTGCCCTCGAGGATGGCCGCCACCCCGACGGACCGGATGAGATGCAAGAGCCCCGGGGACAGTCGGAAGAGTGAGCCCCGTTCTCCGGGCTTGTTTGAACTCCGGCTCGCCAAGCGGGGATCCGGGCACTTGGTGAAGAACGGGAGGCCGTCCCGCGCGGCGTGCAGAAAGCACAGTAGCGCCAACACCGCCCACTCGGACAATAAGATCGCGTCGATCAACCGTCGTGTCTGAGGTGTCAAGCCTCTCCCGAGCGAACCGGGAGGCATCCAGCGCGCCGCAACGTACGCCAGCGCGCTGGGGGTGGGAACGCAGAGGTACTGCCGGGCCTCGAGAGTGTGCCATTCCATAGGTAAAGCGGGGTACAGTCGCCCCCGGGACGCCGGGGGCACCGAGAAAAACTCCGTCAGGTGCCACATGTGGAAGTAGTCGTCTCCACGGCGCCACCGCAGGCGACTCTCCTTGGCGGAGTTCTCCCCCCACCGAACACGGTCGGCGATGCTATACCATCGGTCGAAGGGCCGGGGGAAGGCCACTAGCTGCACATGAGGTGCGGGGTCCACCTCCCCGCCGTATCTCCCGAGGAGGTTCAGCAGCCGCGAATGGTACTCATCCTCACCCGCACAGCGGACATAGAGGAGGTCCGAGCCGGATACAGTCACCGACCGGTGGGGGGCTGTAGTGCAATACCCGTCTCGGGTAGGGGGAAAAAAAGGAAGTGAAAAGGGAAAAAAATTGGATACTGTAGTCCGGGTTTGGGGACACACGTGTGCGACGAAGCGCACGATTATTTTAATTATTTAATTTATTTACTAATTAGATCTAGAATCTAGAGCCGGGAGCTACTGTACTCGCCCCGGCGGGGCTCTATATAACTTAGCCCTTTGACCGAACAAGTCAATAAACCAACCCGAGTTGCCGGAGTTGAATGTCGCCTTGGTCGAAGTCCGTCTCTACCAAGACGCTCCCTTTTACCTAAGCCTACGGCATCCTCTATCGCTCGGGGTTCCCTTTTCTCTTTCTTTTATTTCCCTATCCTTTTCTATCTCTAATTCTACCTATTTTCCTCTTATCTTGTGTTGGTGCCATCGGCCTCGGTTGCGACCGAACTGGTGTAGGTGTTTCGAGCCATCGGGCGACACAGTTGACGTAGCGCTGCTACTGTGACCCATTTTCCGACGGAGACCGTTGCAAAGACGTCTCCCTCGAAGGGCTCCGTCGTGTTACGAGCCAGTGTTGGTGCCATCGGCCTCGGTTGCGACCGAACCGGTGTAGGTGTTTCGAGCCATCGGGCGGCACAGTTGACGTAGCGCTGCTACTTTCATTTCATCCCGTCGGGCTGCGTTGCGACGCCCCCGTCGAAGGCCTTGTCGCGTTACAAGTTGTAGAAGAAGCTCAACGAGCATTGGCCTTACAACCCAGTGGAACCGGGGTATCTACGTACGCGCCCCACCCCACACTCGTCGAGCAGTTCTCTTCGCAAGTCTCTACCACACCGATCCCGGGCCGGGCTATTTCTCTGTGCCCCCCCCCCCATCAGGGATCTGAGCTACTACGAGTCGCAAGCTCGTTTAAACGGAGAAAGGAGAGTCGGACACTCCGTAGCGCTGTGCCATCGGCAGTTCTTCTTTTTGTTGCTGTTGTTGTTTTTGCTGGACCATCGGACCGCCTTCTCTGCCCGACAGGAGCATTGCTCTACAAAAGTGGTCTCCAGGCCTAGAAATTGTTTTATTTACGACAAGGAAGTGGTCTGGGTAACGGACTTTTTTTTATTTTCTTTTTGTTTGTAACTTTTTTGCTGCGTAGGTCCGCTCGTACGAGCGATGTCAACAAGTGCACCCGGGGACGTCGGTCTCGGGGCGAGGAGAAGCGGATCTGCACGAGCGTCGAGGATCCCGAGGGGTCCTCGCACCCGGAGCCAGGCCAATACGGCCACGGACCCCGGAGATCAAGAATCCCCTACGGGGATAGCCGCCGACAAGTTGACCTTGACGAGAAGTTGGAGAAGATGAGCAGCGAAATTCGCGAAGAAGCGAAGAAAAATGTCGAGGCTGAGTTAGCCCTCGTCCGGAAGCTACTGGAGTTGCAAGCATCCGAGTTCCACACCGTTTTGGGAGAGCTATCGGCTCGAGTGGATCTCGTCGAGAAGGAGCGAGGAGATGCGACCGACGGTCTGGAGCCGGAGGTCCTAGCCTCGTTGAAAATTTCGGTCAAGGACGCGAGGCGCGACGCGAATCAAGCCTTGAAGTCCTTAGGAAAATTTAGAACAAGCATCGATGACCGATTCAATCGCGCCGCGCAACGTCTCAAGGACCTTGAGCAGGCCGCGGATCAAGCTCCGCAAGGATCGGACGACGAGCCGCTCCCTTCGGGTAGAGAGGGCGACCGTCGGTCGAAGATGGACAAGCCCGCTCGGCAGCGGAGTTCCAAGTCGAAGCCCTCGAAGATTGACAAGCGACGTGCAAGCAAGGGTCACTGTAGTGACGATCCGGAGAACCGCAACTCACAGTCGGAGTCGCTTGGTCCCTCCGAAGATGGTAACGGCGGTTCGTCGAACCATTCGGGCGATTCCGAACGCCGTTCAGAGGACGGAAACGGAATTTCGTCAAGCAAGAAAATTTCCTCCAGACGAGGCGGAGTCACTTCGTCCGCCTCGCGGAGAGACAAGGACGCGGAGCCCGAAGATGTCGCAACGCGGCGCGGGCCGCGATGGGAGGAGTTGGAGGAGCTGAATCCGACCAACTACCTCTTCAAGAAGTTACTTTCGTACCGAACGTACCGCTTGCGGAACCCGCAGACATATCTGTCAAGTTCCCGGCGGACCGCCGTGCGAAAAATTAGGAGAGATATTCCGCCTAAGGTGAAGAAGGACAACACGTTCACAGGAGAGGACGGGGTCCTTGTGTTGGATTTTCTGGCAAAGTTAGTTCAAGAGTTTGATACTCAAGAAATGAACGAGGGGCAAGCGATCCGCCTGTTGCCTGAATTTTTAAGCGGCATCGCCTTGAGACAGTACACTTCGGTGTCTCAGACGGCCGGGGCCCATCACGGAAAGATATCCGTTTAGCCGGAGGCCGTACAGTGGTTGTTGAGGAGTTTGGCAACCGACGAGGCGATCCGTCAAGCCGTGCTCGCATTGCGAAAAGTTCAGCAAAGACCGTCTGAGGACGAGATGGAATTTTATATCCGTCTGACGGACGCAAGCAACCGATGTGGAAACGTATATTCGATGGAAGAACACATGACGATGTTTATTGAAGGACTCGATTGGAGTATCGAGCCGATGGTATCTCAATACCGACAAGACAATCGGGACGTTTAGTTTTTGAGACTAGTTAATTACGCGAAGGCGCATGGCACGGCGAGCCGCGCTAAGGACAAGAAGACCAAGAAGGTCACGATTCAGACGCCGTCGACAATTAGGGCGGGTAAGAAGCCGAGGGCTTCTTATCCCGGTCGCAAAAGTCACGCCGCAGTCCATTTAGCCGAGTCCATTTCAGCGTCAGATGAGCGCGGTGCGCATGGAAGTAGCGAAAATCACTACGAAGGAGCGTTAGTAGCCGAAGGCGAGTTCATTGAGCCATCGGAGGGCTACGGACACGAGGACTACGGGGACAGCGGGACGTCAACTTTACCGACGCCTGCATACACGACGGAGTCGTTTTCAGAGCCCACGGATCCCGTGATGATGTTTCGGGGGCGCGGCCACACGCCGGCGCCACGCATTCCGATGGAAGACAAGGGTACGACGTTTCGAAGGCCAGACTGGATGGGAAGGCCGCAACGCCAAGGAAGGCCGCCGGCCCGTGGAGGACCTAGGACGCCGTATCCCGTCAAGACGCACGGTCTGGTGTGCTATCATTGCTACGAAAAGGGGCACGCCGCGCCAACGTGCATTCTTTCCCTCCGGGAAATGCACCGAGTTTTGGAAAATTATGAGGCGTTGTCTCCGATGGAGAGGTTAGGGATACCATCGACGAGTTACCTGAAGGTCAAGAATTGGTTCGATTCGCAGACGGCGAGCACGCCGAGTGCTTCAACGCCGAGGTCGAACCAACCATTCAGAGGGCCCACCGCGGGGCCCGCGCCGTCGGATGTGAGAAGGATCCCGCAGCGGCAGGAAAACTAGAGAGGGGAATCTCGCATGAGTCGCGAGAGGCGCAGGGTCGACGTACTGTGCCCGGGGCTCAGCCCCGTTCCCCGTCTCTAAAGGAAAAATCAGGCCTCGAGGAGGAGGTGGTTGGATTGGTGGATAAGCCCAAAGGGCCAGCTCAAGTCAAGAAAATTTTGAGCCGAGCCCGAGATCATCCGCTGGAAGAAGTTCGAAGACCCTGGTACAGGGTTAAGCGAAGGGAGTGTCCCGAGAAGATTTTGGTGCTTGCGCGAAAAAACTACAAAGTTTACGCGGATATTGGACCAACAGTCGGATTGATGAGCCGGGTGTTGTCTGTTTTAGACACCGGCGCGGGGCCAAACCTTGTGCGAAAATCGGAACTCCCAGCTGGAATGGAATCTCTAGTGCCCTACGGACCGACCCAAGACATTGGCGACGCAAACAATAGGCCACTCCGGACTCTCGGCACGATTAGAATGCCTGTGAGGCTTGGAAAATTTGTGGCCGCAGCCGAGTTTATTGTATGCGAAAAACTAGCCGTCCTGCTAATTCTAGGCGCGGACTACTGTGACCGGTTTGTGGAAGCAATTTATCCAAGGAAGAAAACGGTTGAGTTGGCGGATTTCTCGGAGGTTCCAATAGTTTGGCGGTTCTCGACGAGAAGAGGGAAGAAGAATCTCGTGGCGGGAGAGCACGAGAATGCTGGAAAGGTGGAGCGAATTTCCCCTAAGGTAAAAGTGGCAAGAGCCACCACTATCGAGCCAGGGACGCAACGCGTCGTGGAATGCACCTCGAAGAGGGCGGGCTTGGTTGTGGTTCAGCCGTACTCGTCGTTGTACGAAAGGCACGGGTTGACGTGCACGAATGGTGTCGTTCAGGTTGAGCCTGACAGGCCATTTCGTTTACTCGTTGCGAATTTTAGGACGTACCCTGTCAGGGTGCAAAAAGGCCAAGTGGTGGCAGAATTATTACCGCACCCGAGAGCCGCGCTCGAGAGCAAAACCACCATTGGTGAAGTTCTCGGAATTCAAGAAAGGAAGAAGGAAAATTTTCCTAATTCTACCAAGACGTCTACGGGCGAGGCAAGATGCGAACCGTCGGATCAAGATCGCGAGGACCAGCAAGGAGAACGGGAGGAAAGGCTCTCCGCGACGGCAACTACGACGCCGGAGCGGCGGATTGAGCCTCCCCCGCCGGACGTGGAGGACGTCGACCTGAGCCACGTGCCGGAACGGCTGCGCGAGCGGTTCTGTCGGATGTTGAAGAAGTATTCAAGGATGTGGGATGGGACGCTTGGCGAAATTAATACCACCGTCCATCGGATCGAGTTGATCCCCGAGACTCGTCCCATCGCACAAGCCCCGTATCGGGCCGGACCTAAAGCCCGCGAAGTAGAAAATGCAGAGGTGCAGAAGATGTTGGAGGCAGGAGTGATAGAACCAGCGCAGTCAGAATGGGCGTCTCTCGTGTTGCTGGTGCCCAAGCCGGACGGGTCTATGCGTTTTTGCGTAGACTACCGCAGGCTGAACGCAGTGACGGTGAAGGACACGTACCCCTTACCGCGCATGGATGAGTGCCTGGACTCGCTTGGTGACACCAAGGTTTTCTCCGCGTTGGACGCGATCTCGGGATATTGGCAGATGCCTATCCCTGAGCGCGACCGCGACAAGACCGCATTTTCGTGTCACTCGGGACTGTATCGCTTCTCAAGAATGCCCTTCGGGCTAACTAACGCGCCAGCGACGTTTCAGAGAGCAATGGATATCCTGCTCTCTCCGTTCCGTTGGAAGTGCTGTTTAGTGTATCTGGACGACATAATAATTTTTAGCAAGTCGTGGGAGGAGCACATCGTGCACGTGGATGAAATACTTTCTGTATTGGAGAAGGCCAGTGTGAAGCTCAAACTTCGCAAGTGTGAATTTTTCGTCGAAAAGATCAAGTACCTGGGCCATGTAGTTCGGCCAGGTACATTGGAAGTGGACGCTGCGCGAACCGTCGCATTGGAACAAGTGAGGTACCCTCAAACGCAGACCCAGCTCAGGAGCTTCTTGGGACTTTGTAATGTCTACCGCAGATTCGTTCCGCATTATGCGAAAATCGCGCATCGGCTCAATCTACTGTTGAAGAAGGGACAACCGGTCCAGTTGGAAGGATTGGACGAACCGTGCAAGAAAGCGTTTCATACGCTCAAGGACAACATCTTGGCACCGCCGGTGTTGGCGCTGCCGAAGAAGGACCTACCCTACTCGGTAGATACCGATGCAAGCGACTACCAAATAAGCGCTGCACTATTTCAAACACACCCGGATGCGCAACGCAAACTCATCGGGTTCTTTTCAAGAACCTTAGCCGCAGCCGAGAGAAACTATTCTGTATCAGAAAAAGAATGTCTAGCGGTAATTTGGGCCGTACAGACTTTAAGACCATATCTATATGGCGAGCACTTCGTCGTGCATACCGACCATGCCTCATTGAGGTGGTTGATGAACGTAACCGACCCCAGCGGGAGATTAATCCGATGGAGGCTACGCCTCTCGGAATTCGATTTTGAAATCAAGTACAAAAAGGGAAAGGCTAACAGCCAGGCGGACGCTTTGTCAAGGTTGCGAACCGCAGGAGAAACCGTCGACGAAATCGACGACGAAATCCCTTGTTTTATGGCCGAACCGGCCGAGGGTACAGTGGAGGACGAGGAAAGTTTTGACGCGGCAGACGACATCCTCGCTCTTGAGGGGGGGACCGCCCCTGATCGCCTCGATCAATTCCAAGCTGTCACTCCGGAGGAGCTCATTCGCGAGCAAGCCGTCGACCCCTTCTGCAACCGCATCAAGGAAGAAATGGACGCCGGAAAGGTGAGAACGTTCAGCACGGAGACCGAGGAACTCGAAGGAACTCTATGCCGTACCGCGGCAGAGTTTGTACAAGTGGTAATACCACAATCGTTAAGGGACCGCGTCCTAGGGTTGAGCCACTACGCAAAATTGGCAGGCCACCCGGGAGGCAGGAAACTTTACAAGACTTTGAGAAGATATTTTTATTGGCCTACGATGGCCCTGGACTGCTACGCAGTCGCGAAGAATTGCGCCGCATGTGCGCGGGAGAGGGTGAAGTTAAGAAGAAACACGAAGGAAATGAAGCTGTTCACGCCCAAAGCTCCGCTGGAGTTTGTCGCCATCGACATCCTCGGTGAGCTAAATACAACTAAGCGAGGAAATCGGTACATTCTCGTGATCAGCGATCGATACTCGAAACTGGTACGAACCGTACCGTTGAAGAAGATATCAGCTGCGCACATCGCACAAGCCTTCGTTCACCATTGGGTATTCGTGTACGGACCGCCGGTCAAGCTGCTGTCCGACAATGGAACACAGTTCACGGCCCGGTTCTTTCAGAATGTCTGCCGAATTCTCGGAATACGCAATGTGTTCACGACTACGTACCACCCGCAAGCCAACGGCCAAGTTGAGAGATTTAACCGCACGCTGACTTCCGCGTTGCAAAAATACGTTGGAGAACATCCCAAGGACTGGGACCTATTTAGCGACGCTGTGACGTTCGCATACAACACGCAAGTTCATCGAACTACGAATATCGCGCCATTCGAGCTGGTGTTAGCTCGGGCGCCGAGAAGCATTGCGTTACAAGCACAGCCAAGTTTGGAAGGATTTAGCTCGAATCGAGCGTACTACCTGAAATGGCAGTGGTGGTTGGAAAGCCTGATGAAAGGCGCTGATAGGAGTTTGCGAAAGGAACAAGCCCGGTACAAGCGAAATTTCGACGCACGCCTTCGCAAACCGCAATACAAGATCCCGCCGGGGTCCTACGTGTTCCTTCCGAAGGAGCAGGGCACGGCTAGCGAACCGAAACACAAGCTGGCACAAGTCGCCACAGGACCTTATCAGGTCCGAAGATCGGATCAACATACGGTAGTCATTGCCATTGGCGATCAGGAGGAACGCGTATCGCGAGACAAGGTGGAGTTAGCCCCAAGCCCGATGGACTATGCGCCGATAACTGGCCTACGGCAAGCGCTACAGTTCCTGGGAGAACCGGAGCTAAACGAAGAAGGAGAGCTAATGGAGGACGAGGAACGTCCTCACACCCGTGCGCCTACGACGGGGGACCAGGATAATTTACTTGGTCGAACGCCGACAGCGGAGACACCTCCAGACCTACGCGAGTTCGGAAAATCCAGAGAAGAGGATGAGTTGGAAGATCTTCGGAAGGGGGAAGGACAGTTGGACACGCAGGAAGAAGGAACCGAGAGTCAGGAGTATGTGATCGACAAGATCGTGGACCACGGCTACGACGAGGAGAAATTAATTCTCAAAGTGAGGTGGTATGGGTATACCATCGAGGACGCAACGTGGGAACCTATTGAGCAGATCCCCCGCAGCGCGGTAGTCACATATTTCCGAAGGAAAGCTACCCTTACCCACGCAAGCGTCGCACGCACAACCGGGATAGCCATCGTAAATAGAATTAGTAGGTTAGAGACAACAGAGAGGTCAGAACTTTGAGGAAGTAACGCATCTACGAGGTGCGCAAATATGGAGTTTGAAGGAAAGGAGAGCAAGGCAGAGAAGCGAGACTGTATCCTTGGATGAGGCATTGAGCCACTCGGAAAACACACACGCATCATCAAGGCACGCACGAGAAATGACGTTTCGAACAGGCGATCCGTTCTCGTGGCGTATGAGGTAATCAAAAAAAATTAGGCGTGTCGACAACAAACTTCCAAAAAGGCGACACAAGTGAGAAATCGATTCCCGCATGCTGCGAAATTATAATCGAGAAGCAGGGAAATACTGCTGCAACTGCAGTCCGCACGCAAAGTTGTTGTCGCTTGCCAAAATCGACGGCTTAAATATCCTAAGTCGCCCCGCGGTCGAGTGACACCCGACCTCGCATGGCGACCGATCCACACACTCACTACTGACACACATTCCCCCCCCCCTTTTTTGACGAGCAAGGACATCTGTCCATAAGGACCACCATCACGAGGACGCAGCTACAATTAACCCCGCAGCGACCGACGTCGACGACAAGACGCAGTACTATTTTGCCGACCGATCCATTCATCACTCACCCACCACACCCTCTCTTCAATTATTTTGTTTCTTTGTTCGTTCTCTGTTCCTTTTCTTTTTTTTACTTTGTTTGTTACACTGGATTCTATTCTATCTTTTTGTTGTTTCTGTTGTAGGACTTCGGCGACTCAACCGCGTATCGCGGACTCCGAGCAACTGTAGTGCAATGCGCCTGTTAGGCAGAGACCAAGGTCCGACGGTCCAACACAAACAACAGCAACAAAAACAACAACTGCCAACGGCACAGCGCTACGGAGTGTTCGAAGCTCCCTGTCCTCTTTAAGCGGGTTTGCGGCCCGCAATAGCTCGGATCCCTGATAGGGGGGGGGCAAAGAGAAGGGCCCAGCCCAGGATCGGTAAATGGTGGTAGAGACTTGTAAAGGCAACTGCTCGACGAGTTCGGAGGGGTGTTTAGGTAAACCTAGTCCGATGGGTCGTAAATCCAATGCTCGAAGAGCGCCTTGTACACCTTATACACTTGATAAGGTCTTCGACGGGGACGTCGCAACTTAGCCCGTCGGGAAAGAAGAAAACGTAGCAGCGCTACACCGTCGTACTGCCCGATGGCAAAGTACCAACAGCGGATCGGTCGCAACCGAATTCCGATGGAACCAACACTGAGAAAAGCACCACTGGTGCACCAACACAAAAGCCCGATGGCAAATGACGTCACGTTGCGGATCGCAATCCTACAAGGTGGGACCAACTCAAGATTAAGGGAAATTAGGATAGGGAAATAAAGGAAAATTGATAAGGAAAAAGGGGACCCCCGAGCGCAAAGGATAAAGTAATCTGTAGTTAAAGGAAATGTCTTGTGAAAGACGGACTTCAACCAAGGCGGTATCAGACTCTGGCAACTCAGGTTCGTTGGGAAATAAAGGAAAAAGGAATGGGACCCCCGAGCGCTGAAGGATGCCGTAGGCTTAGGTAAAAGGGAGCGTCTTGGTAGAGACGGACTTCGACCAAGGCGACATTCAACTCCGGCAACTCGGGTTACCTTTACTGACTTGGTGGTCAGAGGGCTAAGGTATATAGAGCCCCGCCGGGGCGAGTACAGTAGCTCCCGGCTCTACATTCTAGATCTAATTAGTAAATAAAATTAAATAATTAAAATAATCGTGCGCTTCGTCGCACACGCGTGTCCCCCAAACCCGGACTACAGTATCCAATTTTTTTCCTTTTTCACTTCCTTCCTCCCCCCTACCCGAGACGGGTATTGCACTACATATCCCCTTCTGAGCGCTCTCGCGCAGCGGCTTCACTCCCTTGCTTCCCAACTCCTTCCTTTTTCTTCCGACCATCGGTCGCCGCTCGCGTGAGAGTAAGACGATCTCCATGTTTCCTTCATCGGATCCCACTGTCGGACATACCGCCCGCGGTCGCCGCGGTGTGGGCTTCTAACACACGCCTTCCATTCCTAGCGACCTTCCTTCTATACCCCGACTTCCCCCGAACACCAACGTTCCTGAACCGGTCTTTCATCCCGATCTCCATCCTTCATCAGCCCCTTGTCGATACCCCTCACTAGCCGAGCTCCAAGGTAAATCCATGCGCAACTATCCCTTACTGTACGCGGCCACTCCTTGGTTTTCCGCCATCGACGTGCGCGACGTCACTAACATCGGGCGCGACTTTGCCGACGGTGCGGGGATGTTACCGGGTCACCTTCCCCTTCAAGCCATTTCCTCCTACGATTGGCGTGCCCCTGTCGCCATTCCCCCTTCTATCCTGCGTCGTTCCTCCCCTCGTGGCCGACAGGGCCTATCCCTGCGGTTCATGGAAGCCGTCCTCGACCGCCTCGACCTATCCCTATCCGATGCCCTCATCCCTCCGTCCTTCGGATGTGACACGTGGAAGTTTCGCACGGAGGGGGAGCGTGATTACCTTGACAACCTCCTCAGCTGGACACGGGGTAACCCCGTGCTCGAGGCGGACCGCCTGTGGCATAACCAACTTACGGTGACTAACGATGCCCTGTCATACACACGCGCAATCCTCCCCCTCAATTTCCGATATACGAAACGCGGGAACATCCCCTTCTTCCAGCATACGGTCCGATTCGAGCGTAAGATGAGATCGGACACGGGATATATCCTAGCTTACCAAATGGTTGAGGCGGGGGAAATTGCTCGGTCACACTATCCCAACCGGTACTAGCAACTCCCCTCGTGGTGGGGACAATTTGAGGTCTGCCAAGGGTTTTGGGCAGAGCTCGGTCCCATCCTTACCTACTTTGGAAGCCATCTCACTGATCCTCGTCACGGGTTGTGGGTTGTCTTTTTGACGGAGTGGTGCGTGAAGGTAGCCGCCACCTTGCTCTGGGAGGCGTACGATTGTTGGCGGCTTTGGTATCTTCCTCCGAAGCTCGTCGAGCTCATGTGCCTTTTGGACTATACTGTGCCCTTGGGCGGAGCAGACACCGACTTCGAACTGCACTCCTTACTCGAAAAGATCAATCAGGTCGACTGGGATGTTGTCCCCCCTATTAACTCATCCCGATCCTTCGCGAAGCGACGCCCGTCCTTTTCTCCCGGACGAAGTCACAGTGCGGCAGGTGACTTTGTCTGGTTCGACCCTTGGACATCCGCCTTGTGCTCTCCCTCCGAAGCGCGCGTCAGTCGCCAATTCGGCAACCAAGTTCCAACCCCTGACGTAGCTCCCATACGAGCCGTAGATCCCCGCGCAGACGACGTTTGCCCCCCAACCGTCTGCTCCAGATTCCCCTCTCCCTGCAGCCCCTGCTGCTGCTCCCGATTCTCCTCTCCCTGCAGCCCCTGCTGCTGCTCCTCCTGCTGTCGATATCCCCTCGGCAGGGCATACCGAAACTCTGTCGGTTAGGGAAGCATTGTCTTCCCCACCGTCCCCATCAATTCCCAAAAAGAGCGACGGAGCCATTGACATCTACTGCACATTGCTCCGCGCTCATGGCATCGAAGGTCAAGCTCTCCAAGGGGCTTCCCTCGATGATCTGCGAGTCCTTGCTCGACTCGTTACCTCACTCCCAAAGGAAAAATCCTTGGGTGTGCCGCCCCACTGACCCGCCACTCGGACGACTCCCACCCCCTGATCCATTCTCGGATTATTACCCGTTTGGGGTGACGTCTGGTTATCAACGTCACCCGGTAGCTTTTGGATAATAAAATGAATCACCTGCGTATCCCCCGTTACCTTCACTTTCCTCCTCTTTTTTTTGTATGCGCCCCGTCGCCGCGGTCGCATCTTCCTCTTTCCACCAACTTCCTCCTCTTTTCCTCATTACGGTCTCCCTTCTCTTGTCCATTTTCCGTGCACCTCTGCTACTGCAGCTGCACATCCCCTATTACCTTCTCTTTTCCTTGCACAACCCTCCTTCTGCCATCGTGTTGCACATCTCCTTTTTCCACCTCCTTCCTTTCACTTTCCCACCTCTCCGAGTTTGTCCACGTCTCGTACTGTGTTCCTCCCTTGGGGACTAATTTATCTCTCCGGGTCGCCTCATCGGCCGGCTGGGATACACGTTGTACCTTTCAGACTGAAAAAATTAAATTGTCGCAGCGGCATGGATGATCGGTCAGACCGTAACACTCGAGAATGTGAGCAGAGGTCCTCATTTTGCTCCCATTGTGCGTCTCCATTTAGCTCTGTCGCCGACAGCTGCGCGATCGCCTGTAATTCTCTTTTCTTTCAATTCTTCAGGCTCCTCGAGGCGATTCTCGCTATCGCAGCGGGGTGGCTGTCGCCATCGTCGAGGTTGCCGTTCGTGTCGAGTCAATACGAAATTGCGTTCGTCATTTTGCCGGTAATTTCGTTTTCGAGGGTTCTCGGTGGGGTCGCGGGCGAAGGTGTCTTTGAGGCGTAGGATCCATGTGGATCGTCGTCGACGATTTCCTCCTTTTTCTCCTCTTTTTACAGCATACGTCCCCTTCCAGCTGAATAGCATCCACTCTCTTATGTTGTTGTTAGCGTATGAGGCGGCGCGAGCGACGGTGCCATCAGGATCGCGAGCCGGCGGCTCTTACGTGGGGTCCTTGGTTGGGATGTCCTCACAAACAACCGCTTTCAAGGAGGACTGATGCGGCGGAGGTTTGTCAAGATCCTCCCTCCTTGTAGATCCCGATGTCCGGAGGTGGCGACGTCTGCGACTTGTGATTTTTCCTTATTTTGTCAATATCCTCCCAACGGAGTTGAGTGGAAGGGTTCCTTCTCTTTCTGGAATTTTATCCGAGTCCAGACAAATATACAGCCGCTTCGGTCGGGTTTAGTTTGAGGCTTGTAAATAGTACCTGCCAGTTCCGCTGGTGCAAATGTTGCATCGTGAACGACACAACTACGTTCTCATGAGAGTGGTGTCCTGTGTTCCCCTCCGGCTGCGCGACACTTGTCGATCTTCACGGGGTGTTGTTGAGGTGGACTCGGAGGCGTCCGGAAGTAACATTTCCCAACTCACACCCCGGAGTATCTAGTGGCTCATTCGAGGTCTTGTCCGACGGCAAATATTCGTCCTTCGGACTCTCCCCGTGAGTCGTGTCGCGTCCCTTCATCCTTGCGAGGTACGCTCCTTCCATGCCTCCGACACTCGTTCCTGCCACGCCTACGGCCTTGTCGCCTCTCACATCAACCACTTCCTCCCGCTTCGCCTCGCCCGCGGGCCCGTGCACATTAACTGTCTCTTTCCCACAACTCTTTCCTCGGCCCCCCCTCGATCCTGGGGTCGCTCCTTGGTCTCCATTTTTCCTCCTCTTATTCGCGGCAGGCGTCCTCTTTCAGTTCTGTCATCGACAGCTATACGGGCGACAGTATTTCTCTGTTTCTCTCCATCCTCTGAGCTCCTCGCCGCGATCCTCTCCGAGCCTCTCGCACGGCTGCTTCAGCCTCGACGTCATTTTTTCATTCTCCCCCCTCTGGCAGAGCCACAGGGCTGCTGCTCCCTTTTGGGGACTTGCGTACGACGTCGTATCAAAGCACCGCTTTCGCCTGCGTATACCCCTCGACATATCACCTTCGGCGTCTTATCACCTACGGCAGCACCGTCTGCCTTCATCGCGTCACGGAAGTTCCACATAGGGTCCATCCCTCTTTTTCCTGCTCGCCGGCCCTTCTCATACAGCGTTTGAGTACGCCTCCATTTCGCAGCCTGAGGCTCTCGTCCATTTTTCTGACGTAATCACGACGAGGTCGTCGTCTTCGCTTGGTTAGCTTTCACCGACCTGAACCCCCCTCTCATTCGTCTCTCGCAGCTGTAGATCAGCCACATCCATCTCCCACACCTTCTACCTCGGTCCGAAGGTAACCCGTTCGTCAATTCTGACGCATCCGCTTATCCTTTAGGGAGTACAGTAGTCTGCCCTTGGCGACCCTTATCACAGACAGTGAACAGGGTTAGGCGGTGTACATTCTCCTAAGTCTTCCTCGCGCCTACGCAACGTTTTCCCTGGGATCCCCATCGAAAAAATTCAATAGTCTCCTTGACAACGCCAGTCCCTATACGTCGATAAAAAATGCGACAGACGCATCCGGTCTCGGGGAGGGCTGCTGCCCTTGGTACCAATTACCACAGAATGCGATCCTCGTTTTCGGCATGCGATCGCGTATTACAGAATCCTAGCCTTCTCCTGTGTACCTCTTGGTCTACAGTGCCGAACCGTGAGTGCTCACTGAAAACAAGCGTGGGGGCTTTTCTCGTCACGGCGCTTCGCGTACTTCATCGATTATCACTTCCGTCTTCCTCGGGCGTTTGCGAGTTTCCCTTCTTTTCTCTCTACGCGAATCTTCGTTCCCTGTTTGGCGAGTGCCCTCCCCCTTTCTTTCTCAGAATGGCACGGTTCGTGCGTCCGAGTCGAAATCTCGACACTGATTCGTCCTCCTGATCGTGGGGAGTCCCCATTTTCCTTCACCATTGTCCTTTCTCCAACCGATTACAACTCATGCTCCCCCTTCATTTGTCGCCCTGCCTCTTCCTCCTCTTCTCCTTTTCGCTACTTTCTAAATTCTAACTAAAGTTCCATCTTGTCACTACAATCGAGGATCCATTTTTTTTCTTTGTTGTAAGTTATTGATAACGTCCACCTTTCCTCGCTGGTCGGTTGACAGCAGGCCTACGCCTTGATCGGCGCAGCTTCATTTCGCGATGCGAATTGTCACTGACGACTCGCCATACCGTCGGCATGTGCGTATGGGTTTGCAAGGCGTTCTCTCCATCCTCTGTTGATCTCGATTGTCGCAACGCCTGGGGTCGTTCTGCCGTCGGCATCGTGGCCCGGGCTTCTCCTCTCCCTTAGGGTTTCTCTGTTCCCTGTAGGTCCTCCGAACTTTTGTTTGGAGGACTGCGTCCTCGACACCAAAAAAAGAAAAAGTAAACAAAACAGAACGAAAGCGGGGTTATCCTGATAAACGCATAAGTAGGTCGCGCGTGATTAAATGCGTTCGCGAGTGTGTCGATCACAACCGTCTGACCAACAGGGGCGTCCCATTTGGACGGCATCCCCTCTGGCGATTTCTCAATCTCAAGTAGGCATGGACATTGTCCCTGTTTGGGGATCCTCTCGTTTGTTAAACGTCCGTCTCACGGCTTGTCGAGCCTGATCAACACATTCGAAGCGAGTTGACAAGGCTGGCGTTCGCTCTGATACCGCTCGCTCAATAGTTCGCTTTCGACACCCCTTAAATCCTCAAATAAATTACGTTTCACGCGCGTGTGGGCCACTGATCCCATTCGTAATTTCACGGGCATTCCGCGATTGTGCGTGTGTGTTCCAAATGTGTGTAGTGCCTCATCTCCTTCTGGCTCTATCTATGACGTAGGAACACCCGTCGTAGAGTCATGATCTCGTGCGTCTCTTTGCTCCTCCTCGGCCTTGCCCTGAATGGCGAGAATGCCGCAACGCGGGCGTCGGCCGTAACCTTGTCAAAGGCGGAATTGATCTCGAAGATTATCGCCTCTTCAATGTCCTCCTTGGACTCCTCATAGACTTCCTGACCGACCTCCGCGGTGCGGGGTCGTGTCCCTAACATCTCAAAAATAAAACGAAATAAAACAACACAAAAGCAATCACAAATAAAACAAAAACGAGACCGAACAGATATGAAGGTAAGAGTGAAGGAGGTGGACTTTCCAGCCTATGTTCCCGTTCTTCCAGCGTTCTTTTCTCGCTTGGCACATCGTTACGCGACTTCCAACCTGAGTATCTCATCACGACGCTCATCCTACTCGTGCGCGCGCTGCTTCTACTTGCGGGTTGGCTGTCTGAAGGCCCCTCACCTGGTTCGTTCCATCTCATCATTCTCCTTTTCTCGACCGTCAGGTCGGCTCGCTATGCCCCGCGCGGATTACCGCACTGACACTGACATGTGAAATTCTTGGTTGCCACTATCCTGATTGCGCTTGCGCGATCTGCGCGGGCAAGGATAATCTTTTCCTTCGGAAATACGTGACCGCCGCGCTGCGGGGCAATTGCTCAATGGGCTCCCACGTCGCGTCCTCGGGCGTATAACCGTACCATTCCACCTTCAGAATTGATTTTTCCCCGTCGTAGCCGTGGTCCACGATCTTGTCGATCACATACTCCTGACTCTCAGTTCCTTCTTCCTGCGTGTCCAACTGTCGTTCCCCCTTCCGAAGAGCCAGCGGCTCATCCTCATCTCTGGACTTTCCGAACTCTCGTAGGCCTGGAGGTGTCTCCGCTGTCGGCGTTTGACCGACTGAAATATCCTGGTCCCCTGACGTAGGCGCACGGGTGTGAGGACGTTCCTCGTCCTCCGTTGCTTCTCCTTCTTCGTTTAACTCCGGCTCTCCCAGGAACTGTAGCGCCTGACGTAGATCGGTTATCGGCGCATGGTCCATTGGGCTTGGGGCTAATTCCACCCTGTCTCGCGATACGCGTTCCTCCTGATCGCCAATGGCAATGACTACCGTATGTTGGTCCGATCTTCGGACCTGATAAGGTCCTGTAGCGACTTGTGCCAACTTGTGTTTCGGTTCGCTAGCCGTGCCCTGCTCCTTCCGGAGGAACACGTAGGACCCTGGTGGGATCTCGTATTGCGGTTTGCGAAGGCGTGCGTCGAAATTTCGCTTGTACCGGGCTTGTTCCTTTCGCAAACTCCTATCGGCGCTTCGCATTAGGCTCTCCAACCACGACTGCCATTTCAGGTAGTACGCTCGATTCGAGCTAAATCCTTCCAAACTTGGCTGTGCTTGTAACGCAATGTTTCTCGGCGCCCGAGCCAACACCAGCTCGAAGGGCGCAATGTTCGTAGTTCGATGAACTTGTGTGTTGTAGGCGAATGTCACAGCGTCGCTAAATAAGTCCCAGTCCTTGGGATGTTCTCCAACGTATTTTCGCAACGCGGAAGTCAGCGTGCGGTTAAATCTCTCAACTTGGCCGTTGGCTTGCGGGTGGTACGTAGTCGTGAACACATTGCGTATGCCAAGAATTCGGCAGACATTCTGAAAGAACCGGGCCGTGAACTGTGTTCCATTGTCGGACAGCAGCTTGACCGGCGGGCCGTACACGAATACCCAATGGTGAACGAAGGCTTATGCGATGTGCGCAGCTGATATCTTCTTCAACGGTACGGTTCGTACCATTTTCGAGTATCGATCGCTGATCACGAGAATATACCGATTTCCTCGCTTAGTTGTAATTAGCTCGCCGAGGATGTCGATGGCGACAAATTCCAGCGGAGCTTTGGGCGTGAACAGCTTCATTTCCTTCGTGTTTTTCTTAACTTCACCCTTTCCCGCGCACATGCGGCGCAATTCTTCGCGACTGCGTAGCAGTCTAGGGCCATCGTAGGCCAATAAAAATATCTTCTCAAAGTCTTGTAAAGTTCCCTGCCTCCCGGGTGGCCTGCCAATTTTGCGTAGTGGCTCAACCCTAGGACGCGGTCCCTTAACGATTGTGGTATTACCACTTGTACAAACTCTGCCGCGGTACGGCATAGAGTTCCTTCGAGTTCCTCGGTCTCCGTGCTGAACGTTCTCACCTTTCCGGCGTCCATTTCTTCCTTGATGCGGTTGCAGAAGGGGTCGACGGCTTGCTCGCGAATGAGCTCCTCCGGAGTGACAGCTTGGAATTGATCGAGGCGATCAGGGGCGGTCCCCCCCTCAAGAGCGAGGATGTCGTCTGCCGCGTCAATACTTTCCTCGTCTTCCACTGTACCCTCGGCCGGTTCGGCCATAAAACAAGGGATTTCGTCGTCGATTTCGTCGACGGTTTCTCCTGCGGTTCGCAACCTTGACAAAGCGTCCGCCTGGCTGTTAGCCTTTCCCTTTTTGTACTTGATTTCAAAATCGAATTCCGAGAGGCGGAGCCTCCATCGGATTAATCTCCCGCTGGGGTCGGTTACGTTCATCAACCACCTCAATGAGGCATAGTCGGTATGCACGACGAAGTGCTCGCCATATAGATATGGTCTTAAGGTCTGTACGGCCCAAATTACCGCTAGACATTCTTTTTCTGATACAGAATAGTTTCTCTCGGCTGCGGCTAAGGTTCTTGAAAAGAACTCGATGGGTTTGCATTGCGCATCCGGGTGTGTTTGAAATAGTGCAGCGCCTATTTGGTAGTCGCTTGCATCGGTATCTACCGAGTAGGGTAGGTCCTTCTTCGGCAGCGCCAACACCGGCGGTGCCAAGATGGCGTCCTTGAGCTTATGAAAAGCTTTCTTGCATGGTTCGTCGAATCCTTCCAACTGGACCGGTTGTCCTTTCTTCAGTAGTTGGTTTAGAGGCCGCGCGATTTTCGCATAATGCGGAACGAACCTGCGGTAGACATTGCAGAGTCCCAGGAAGCTCCTGAGCTGTGTCTGTGTTCGCGGGTACCGCACTTGTTCCAACGCGGCGGTTCGCGCGACATCGACTTCTAGCGTACCTGGGCGGACGACGTGGCCCAGGTACTTGATCTTTTCCACGAAAAATTCGCACTTGCAAAGCTTGAGCTTCACACCTGCCTTCTCCAATACAGAAAGTATTTCATCCACGTGCACGATGTGCTCCTCCCACGACTTGCTAAAAATGATTATGTCGTCTAGATACACCAAACAGCATTTCCAACGGAACGGAGAGAGCAGGATATCCATTGCTCTCTGAAACGTCGCTGGCGCGTTAGTTAGCCCGAAGGGCATTCTTGAGAAGCGATACAGTCCTGAGTGACACGAAAATGCGGTCTTGTCGCGGTCGCGCTCAGGGATAAGCATCTGCCAATATCCCGAAATCGCGTCCAACGCGGAGAAAACCTTGGTGTCACCAAGCGAGTCCAGGCACTCATCCATGCGCGGTAAGGGGTACGTGTCCTTCACCGTTACTGCGTTCAGCCTGCGGTAGTCTACGCAGAAACGCATCGACCCATCCGGCTTTGGCACCAGCAACACGAGAGACGCCCATTCTGACTGCGCTGGTTCTATCACTCCTGCCTCCAACATCTTCTGCACCTCTGCATCTTCTACTTCGCGGGCTCTAGGTCCGGCCCGATACGGGGCTTGTGCGATGGGGCGAGTCTCGGGTATCAACTCGATCCGATGGACGGTGGTATTAATTTCACCAAGCGTCCCATCCCACATCCTTGAATACTTCTTCAACATCCGACGGAACCGCTCGAGCAGCCGTTCCGGCACGTGGCTCAGGTCGAGATCCTCCACGTCCGGCGGTGGCGGCTCAATCCTGCGTTGCGGCTTCGTAGATGCCGACGCAGAGAGCTCTGCCGACCGTTCTTCTGGCTGGTCCTCGCGCGCTTGATCCGACGGTTCGCATCTTGTCTCGCCCGTAGGCGTCTTGGGGGAATTAGGAAAATTTTCCTTCTTCCTTTCTTGAATTCCGAGAACTTCACCAATGGTGGTTTTGCTCTCGAGCGTGGCTCTCGGGTGCGGTAATAATTCTGCCACCACTTGGCCTTTTTGCACCCTGACAGGGTACGTCCTAAAATTCGCAACGAGTAAACGAAATGGCCTGTCAGGCTCAACCTGAACGACACCATTCGTGCACGTCAACTCGTGCCTTTCGTACAACGACGAGTACGGCCGAACCACCACCAAGCCCGCCCTCTTCGAGGTGCATTCCACGACGAGTTGCGTCCCTGGCTCGATAGTTGTGGCTCTTGCCACTTTTACTTTAGGGGAAATTCGCTCCCCCTTTCCATCATTCTCGTCCTCTCCCGCGACGAGATTCTTCTTCCCTCTTCTCGTCGAGAACCGCCTAACTATCGGAACCTCCGAGAAATCCGCCAACTCAACCGTTTTCTTCCTTGGATAAATTGCTTCCACAAACCGGTCACAGTAGTCCGCGCCTAGAATTAGCGGGACGGCTAGTTTTTCGCATACAATAAACTCGGCTGCGGCCACAAATTTTCCAAGCCTCACAGGCATTGTAATTGTGCCGAGAGTCCGGAGTGGCCTATTGTTCGCGTCGCCGATATCTTGGGTCGGTCCGTAGGACACTAGAGATTCCATTCGAGCTGGGAGTTCCGATTTTCGCACAAGGTTTGGTCCCGCGCCGGTGTCTAAAACAGACAACACCCGGCTCATCAATCCAATTGTGGGTCCGATGTCCGCGTAAACTTTGTAGTTTTTTCGCGCAAGAACCAAAATCTTCTCGGGACATTCCCTTCGCTTAACCCTGTACCAGGGTCTTCGAACTTCTTCCAGCGGATGATCTCGGGCTCGGCTCAAAATTTTCTTGACTTGAGCTGGCCCTTTGGGTTTATCCACCAATCCAACCACCTCCTCCTCGAGGCCTGATTTTTCCTTTAGAGACGGGGAACGGGGCTGAGCCCCGGGCACAGTACGTCGACCCTGTGCCTCTCGCGACTCATGCGAGATTCCCCTCTCTACTTTTCCTGCCGTTGCGGGATCCTTCTCACATCCGACGGCGCGGGCCCCGCCGTGGGCCCTCTGAAGGGTTGGTTCGACCTCGGCGTTGAAGCACTCGGCGTGCTCGCCGTCTGCGAATCGAACCAATTCTTGACCTTCAGGTAACTCGTCGATGGTATCCCTAACCTCTCCATCGGAGACAACGCCTCATAATTTTCCAAAACTCGGTGCATTTCCCGGAGGGAAAGAATGCACGTTGGCGCGGCGTGCCCCTTTTCGTAGCAATGATAGCACACCAGACCGTGCGTCTTGACGGGATACGGCGTCCTAGGTCCTCCACGGGCCGGCGGCCTTCCTTGACGTTGCGGCCTTCCCATCCAGCCCGGCCTTCGAAACGTCGTACCCTTGTCTTCCATCGGAATGCGCGGCGCCGGCGTGTGGCCGCGCCCCCGAAACATCATCACGGGATCCGTGGGCTCTGAAAACGACTCCGTCGTGTATGCAGGCGTCGGTAAAGTTGACGACCCGCTGTCCCCGTAGTCCTCGTGTCCGTAGCCCTCCGATGGCTCAATGAACTCGCCTTCGGCTACTAACGCTCCTTCGTAGTGATCTTCGCTACTTCCATGCGCACCGCGCTCATCTGACGCGGACATGGACTCGGCTAAATGGACTGCGGCGTGACTTTTGCGACCGGGATAAGAAGCCCTCAGCTTCTTCCCCGCCCTGAACGTCGACGGCGTCTGAATCGTGACCTTCTTGGTCTTCTTGTCCTTAGCGCGGCTCGCCGAGCCATGCGCCTTCGCGTAATTCACTAGTCTCAAAAATGAAACGTCCCGATTGTCTTGCCGGTATTGAGATACCATCGGCTCGATACTCGAATCGAGTCCTTCAATAAACATCGTCATCTGTTCTTCCATCGAATATACGTTTCCACATCGGTTGCTTGCGTCCGTCAGACGGATATAAAATTCCATCTCGTCTTCAAACGGTCTTTGCTGAACTTCTCGCAATGCGAGCACGGCTTGACGGATCGCCTCGTCGGTTGCCAAACTCCTCAACAACCACTGTACGGCCTCCGGCTAAACGGATATCTTTCCGTGATGGGCCCCGGCCGTCTGAGACACCGAAGTGTACTGTCTCAAGGCGATGCCGCTTAAAAATTCAGGCAACAGGCGGATCGCTTGCCCCTCGTTCATTTCTTGAGTATCAAACTCTTGAACTAACTTTGCCAGAAAATCCAACACAAGGATCCCGTCCTCTCCTGTGAACGTGTTGTCCTTCTTCACCTTAGGCGGCATATCTCTCCTAATTTTTCGCACGGCGGTCCGCCGGGAACTTGACAGATATGTCTGCGGGTTCCGCAAGCGGTACGTTCGGTACGAAAGTAACTTCTTGAAGAGGTAGTTGGTCGGATTCAGCTCCTCCAACTCCTCCCATCGCGGCCCGCGCCGCGTTGCGACATCTTTGGGCTCTGCGTCCTTGTCTCTCCGCGAGGCGGACGAAGTGACTCCGCCTCGTCTGGAGGAAATTTTCTTGCTTGACGAAATTCCGTTTCCGTCCTCTGAACGGCGTTCGGAATCGCCTGAATGGTTCGACGAACCGCCGTTACCATCTTCCGAGGGACCAAGCGACTCCGACTGTGAGTCGCGGTTCTCCGGATCGTCACTACAGTGACCCTTGCTTGCACGTCGCTTGTCCTTCCTCGAGGGCTTCGACTTAGAACTCCGCTGCCGAGCGGGCTTGTCCATCTTCGACCGACGGTCGCCCTCTCTACCCGAAGGGAGCGGCTCGTCGTCCGATCCTTGCGGAGCTTGATCCGCGGCCTGCTCAAGGTCCTTGAGACGTTGCGCGGCGCGATCGAATCGGTCATCGATGCTTGTTCTAAATTTTCCTAAGGACTCCAAGGCTTGATTCGCGTCTCGCCTCGCGTCCTTGACCGAAATTTGCAACGAGGCTAGGACCTCCGGTTCCCGACCGTCGGTCGCCTCACCTCGCTCCTTCTCGACGAGATCCACTCGAGCCGACAGCTCTCCCAAAACGGTGTGGAACTCGGATGCTTGCAACTCTAGTTGCTTCCGGACGAGGGCTAATTCAGCCTCGAGATTTTTCTTCGCTTCTTCGCGAATTTCGCTGCTCATCTTCTCCAACTTCTCGTCAAGGTCAACTTGTCGGCGGCTATCCCCGTAGGGGATTCTTGATCTCCGGGGTCCGTGGCCGTATTGGCCTGGCTCCCGGTGCGAGGACCCCTCGGGATCCTCGACGCTCGTGCCGATCCGGCTCTGCTCGCCCCGGGACCGACTTTCCCGGGTGCGCTTGTTGACATCGCTCGTACGAGCGGACCTACGGAGCAAAAAAGTTACAGACAAAAGAAAATAAAAAAGTGTCCGTTACCCAGACCACTTTTGTAGTGTGTCTCCAGACCTGGACTTTCGTAGGAAAAAGTCTTGATCAGGTCTCCTGTACACCAAAAATTCTAGGTCGGGAGACTACTTTTGTAGTGTGTCTCCAGACTGCGACTGTCGTCGACAAAAATTCTAGGTCGGGTCTCCTGAAGAGTAAACAAAAATTCTAGGTCGGGAGACCACTTTTGTAGTGCAATGCGCCTGTTAGGCAGAGACCAAGGTCCGACGGTCCAACACAAACAACAGCAACAAAAACAACAACTGCCAACGACACAGCGCTACGGAGTGTTCGAAGCTCCCTGTCCTCTTTAAGCGGGTTTGCAGCCCGCAGTAGCTCGGATCCCTGATAGGGGTGGGGGGCAAAGAGAAGGGCCCAGCCCGGGATCGGTAAATGGTGGTAGAGACTTGTAAAGGCAACTGCTCGACAAGTTCGGAGGGGTGTTTAGGTAAACCTGGTCCGATGGGTCGTAAATCCAATGCTCGAAGAGCGCCTTGTACACCTTATACACTTGATAAGGTCTTCGACGGGGACGTCGCAACTTAGCCCGTCGGGAAAGAAGAAAACGTAGCAGCGCTACACCGTCGTACTGCCCGATGGCAAAGTACCAACAGCGGATCGGTCGCAACCGAATTCCGATGGAACCAACACTGAGAAAAGCACCACTGGTGCACCAACACAAAGCCCGATGGCAAATGACGTCACGTTGCGGATCGCAATCCTACAAGGTGGGACCAACTCAAGATTAAGGGAAATTAGGATAGGGAAATAAAGGAAAATTGATAAGGAAAAAGGGGACCCCCGAGCGCAAAGGATAAAGTAATCTGTAGTTAAAGGGAATGTCTTGTGAAAGACGGACTTCAACCAAGGCGATATCAGACTCTGGCAACTCAGGTTCGTTGGGAAATAAAGGAAAAAGGAATGGGACCCCCGAGCGCTGAAGGATGCCGTAGGCTTAGGTAAAAGGGAGCGTCTTGGTAGAGACGGACTTCGACCAAGGCGACATTCAACTCCGGCAACTCGGGTTACCTTTACTGACTTGGTGGTCAGAGGGCTAAGGTATATAGAGCCCCGCCGGGGCGAGTACAGTAGCTCCCGGCTCTACATTCTAGATCTAATTAGTAAATAAAATTAAATAATTAAAATAATCGTGCGCTTCGTCGCACACGCGTGTCCCCCAAACCCGGACTACAGTATCCAATTTTTTTCCTTTTTCACTTCCTTCCTCCCCCCTACCCGAGACGGGTATTGCACTACAGCAACATAACTTCAAGGCAGATCAACAAACGGACGAGAACAAGTCAAGGACGCGCACCCGTCTGGAGCGCCAAGTTAAGGGACTTCCCATTTAATAGGCGCAGAGAGTTGGAATGCTCAGAAACACGGAGAAACGAAGGCCTACGATGATACACATCGACCGCGGACCAGGGCTCTGGTTCTTTAAGTTTGCAAGTCTGTCGAACGAAAATTACACCTACGATGTCATTTTCAATGACACCAACTGTGCATGAGCAGTACCAGAGTTCGGCGAAAACGGCAGACTCATTGAAAACCCAGCAATTCGGACGCGAAGCTGACACAGGACGCACCTCAAACGTGTCAAGATCGTTCAACAGAACGAGGGGAAATTGCTCATTGATCGGGAAAGGTTTTCAAATTTAGTAACAACCGCCCGTCCACTTTCCTTTTTTTACTCTCAATTCTTTCACTCTCCTCGTTTGTTCTGTTTATTGTTTTTACCATAGGGTCGAGAAGATACCCGAACCGCGAGTACAGACGGGCAACCTAAGAGAGCCCCGTGGAAGGACAACGAAGAAGCGAATTAACTTATAGCGAAGAGACCATAATGAGGACGCCGGCGCTCCTGCCAGATCAGCAGGCTTGTTGACACCCGAGGGACGCGAGAGAATTTCTTCCGACACGACGGCACGGAACGATGAGACCCCTATGAACTCGATCAGAACAATAAGCCACTTCGACTTGGTAGCAGAAGCGACCACGCGTCACCAATCGCACATGAAATTACATTTGCATCGGCGATCTGCCCTCGCCAGATGGGAGATTGGTAGTGAAAAATCAGGAGTGCTGTACAGTACAGTACTTCGCAGAAGAGACATTAGGACAAGTGTCGCGCAACCAATGCGGAGCACCACGCACCACTGCGAATTTTGATTCAATTTTTAGGAAAAAACAGTCGCGACGAGCGCAAGGGATGCTGGATAAGTGTTGGAAAGTGCATGGCGTACGCACCGTACCGCCCACCCCAAAGCCAGGTGCGACCCAAGGAAGCGGACCGCTGGAACGCTCAGGGAGGTGCGACTCAACCACGTCGTCAAGTTTCGACGAGCTCTTTGTTTTCTTTCTTTCTCTTTGTTCATTTCGGGGACCCGGGGAGCGTACAGGAAAGCCGAAGAGGCATTCAGATATCCTTTTCAACGCGTGTCACACAGGGATCAAGCAAGGAGAAGAAGAAGGGATCCCCTCACGTGGCAGGAAGCTCACTAATTTTACAATGGAAATTGAGACTTCGTTGGAGATACAATGTCTCCCTCGGAGGGAGACGAAACCAACCAGCGATCAATCGAAGTCGCGATCGCAACCACCACGTCACATCGCTGCCAACTGGTAGAGCGTCACGCTACACCCCTCACCAAACCAGAAAAAACTCAAGCCATCATTGGAAATGCATACTTATAGAGATCGCGGGCGCCCTTGTCGAGGAAAATGGCGTTCAGGGAAGACGGAGGACAGAGTCCTCGTCACGCGCATTTCGAGAACGAAGCACAAGTTATCTGTGGCCCGACGTAAACGCTGTCGCCCAGGCAAAAGTCAGTTTTTGATTTACACACGAGAACAAGAATATGATTGACATCGTCGATTACATATGAACGAAGGAAAAGGAAAATCGATCTACGTTCTAGATGACACGATTACGACTTCGATTGAAGTTTTGGGAGCAAAAGCACAGCGTAAGGAAGGGGGACGGCCACTGCATTTCGTTTTTAGTCATTGTCGGTGACAAGAGTCGCCATAGGCGCGGTACAATAAGCTGGGGTGGGAATAATGGGAGAACGACGTGCTTCGCATTGCTGAGAGGCCCGTGGTTTTTCGATTCGGACCCTCGCACGCACGACGCCAACCCGTGTGCGCACTAAGGACGGGTCCCCAGTCTATGGAGAGGAACGTCGAAGAAGACGACTACAGAGCTGTCATAACAGTGATCGAGGGAGGACGGAGCTGCATCACGTCGGCAACGTATTATCTTCCCCGAGAACACCACAAGGACAGGGTGACGATGTCGTCACAAGAAATGAGGAGAGAGCCATAAAGGACAGCGTGACCCAAGGCAGCTGCCTTGGGGGCAAAAATAGATGCGCAGCGGAGATGGTCGAACTTCGACCACGTTGAAGACCACTTTGTTTCTGTATTGCTTTTTTTAATGAGGCAATCCCCGGTGGTCAGACACGGGTCGTAAAGGGAAGAGGACAAAGCCGAAAGGAGTGAGAAGACGGAATGGACCGAGGGCCAATGGGAAAATAAATCCCCCATCGAGGAATCGAGCCTGGCCCTCGATGAAGACATTCCCGCAAAAAAATACCACGACAAAGGAGCGACGATCCAAGTCAGTGCGCAGCGCCGCCCTCCAAGTTAACAATGGGCATTGACCTAGATCACGGAGAATCCGATAGGCATTCGACCATTTAAAGAGGAGGAAGTTGGGAGCTGAAGAGAGGGAGGTAGAGGGATGAGAAGGGGGAAGTATACTGAGATTTAAAGAGGAGGTAAGTGAGGAATTGGAAGAGGTAAAAAGGGACAGACCAAAAAGAGGAGGTAAACCACAAAAGAGGAGGAAAGGGAAGACGCACATCGAGGATGGGAGAAAGAGAAGGCGCAGGAAATTGGGGGAAATTGAGAAAGGAAGAGGAGGACAGAAAAGCGGACCACCTCAGAGACCCTAAAAGGGACTGTGTTCCTTTGAGTAGGAATCTCCAAACGGGCAACGGAGCAACTGAAGATGCGATCATTGACGACGTCTCGTGGACGGCTGAACAAAAAGGGTGAGGGCGACTAGAAAAAATTGTCAGGGATCGCCATGCCCCCGCCTACGGCGAGAAGCGGGTAAACGAAAGGAGGAAGTCGGAGATGCCGTAAAATACGCACGTTGCCGTCCCCGTTAGGCAGAGTCAGGGCGTAGGAAAAGAGGGAGAAAAGTGGTCAAGGATAAAGAGGAGGAATTGAAGAGAAGGAAACATAGGGAAATCAGGAAAGGGAAAATTGAAAATGCAAAAGAGGAGGAAGTGGGAAATAACAGGAGATGGTGGGTGGGTTCTTTTTATCGCCCAAAGGTCGTACGATAAAGTCGCTAGTCGACTATCAGGTGGGCAGGATGGGAAAAGAAGGACAGGTCGCAAGGAAGTGCTGTGGCCGCCGTCTCAACGAGACTATGCCCCAAGGGATTTTCCCTTTGGAAGGGAGGTGACAAGCCGAGCTAGAACTCGCAAGTCGTCCAGGGACGCCCCCTGGAGAGCTTCTCCCTCCACACCATGAGCCATGAGAAGGCGATGGTAAACGTCGGCAGCAGAGGTATTTTCTTTGGGAATTGTAGATGATGGAGGGCCCGAGGTAGAGGCGAGGAGCGGACCCTCAGGTGAAGGGCAAGCCGGACGTGGGGTCGGGTCCCCGGCCGACGGTGGGGCTTCCGGAATTGAAATGGTTCCCGTCGAGCAGCTCGCAGGAGGAAGCTCGACGCGCGGAAGAGCCTCAGGGCGGGTTAAGCCCACGGGTGCCGTACATGACGGCAATGGCAAGGTTGAGGTGGGTGTGACGAGCTGTCCCTCGCGTGATGGGGAAGCAGGAAGTGGGGTTGGATTCACGTCGGAGGAAGACACGACTCGAAGCGACAAGGTTTCCGCCGAGCTCGTGGGAGGAAGTACGACGCACACTGGGGTCTCAGGCGCGGAGGGACGGACCGGTGCAGGGAGAGGGGAAGTTGGGGCCGAAGGTCGAGAGCACATCTCAGGCTCTCGAGGATCCGCGTTCACCACAGTGACTGCGTTGGGGATTGATGGTTGATTTCCGAAACGGCGGCTCATCTGGGCCTCCCAGGCAGAACAGAGGGAGGAGGACCAGGGGTTGATCCACACGAAGTCGCCGGCAGCTGGATGATTCCTACCAGGGGAAAAAGAGGGTCGTTGGCGTGAAAAGGACCGAGACGAATTTTGTGGAGGAACGCAATCCCACGCTACGGTCTCGAACATATCGAAGAGGGCGTGCACTTCACGGTCCACATCGGACCCGCCAAGGGGGACAGAAAAATCGAGGAGGCGCATCTGTTCCCGGAGTTTCGAAGGGAGGTGCCACAAGCGCCAACAGTCGAAAACTTCCCACAGGAGGGTGGCGGCGACTTTCACGCACCACTCCGTGAGAAACACAGTCCACAACCCGTGCTGCGGATCGCGTAAATGACTGCCGTAATATGTCAGGATGGGGCCTAACTCAGCCCAGAAACCCTGACATACCTCGTATTGACTCCACCAGGACGGGGTTCGTTGGTATCGATTGGTGTAGTGCTGTCTGGAAATTTCACGAGCCTCAATCATCTGGTACGCCACGAAGTACCCAGTGTCGGATCGGACCCGACGTTCAAAGCGTACAGTATTTTGGAAAAAGAAAATACCGCCGCGCTTCGTATGGCGAAAGTTTGTGGGAAGAATGGCTTGGGTCCAAAACATGGCGTCGGTCGTGACGGTGCGTCGGTTGCGCCACAGTCGGTCCGCCTCGGACACGGGGTCACCGTAGGTGCAGTCGATGAGGTTGTCGAGGTAGAGTCGTTCCCCCTCCGTACGACACTGCCAAGTGTCGCAGTGGTAACATGAAGGTATGAGGGCGTCGGCCATAAGAATCTCGATCCGAGTGAGCACAGCGTCCATGAAGCGCAGGGATAAGGAGGAGCGACCGCGCGGGGAGGAGTGACGTAGGATGGAGGTGGGTATAGCGATGCGGGCGCGCCAGTCAAAGGTGTGAATGGCCTGCAAAGGGAGGTTACCGGGCAACATGCCCGCATCATCGGCGAAATTATTTTTGATGCCGTCGAGGTCGCGGACGCCCACAGAGGAGAACCATTGAGCAGAAGCAAACAGGGCTGCGTTATCACGCATGGTTTTGTTCTGCAGCTCCTCGAGCGAAGGATGACGGCGGGCTACCCAAGAGGAATGGTAGCCCGGGTGGAAGGCCGGCTCGGCAGGTATGGTAACAGGGGGTAGACGGGGTATGGAAGGAAGACCCCGGGGCACTTCGAACTTGCGAGGAAAGCCAACACCCGGACGTCTACGGGTGGCACTATCGTCCGAGTGTTCCGATGGAGAAGGAAGCATGGTATTTTCGTCTTACCCTTGCTAGAACGCCGCGCAGAGTGATTGATGACTGGGAAACACGGTCAGCAGCGGCAGGAGATTATACGATGGCTGGGCGTTGCGCAAGGGCGCTCAGAAGGGGGATATGTAGTGCACTACGCACCTGAAAAGGGGGGTGAAAAGAAATGAAAATGATGGGGTATGACAAGCAAAAGTGGAAATCATTTCACTTTATTATTTTAATTATTAATTTTAATTAGTTGCATATTAGTTATTTAACATTAGATTAGATCTAGGATCTAGCGCCGAGAGCTACTGTAGTGGCTCCGGCGGGGCGATATATACCTTAGCCCTCTGACCACCAAGTCAGTAAAGGTAACCCGAGTTGCCGGAGTTGAATGTCGCCTTGGTCGAAGTCCGTCTCTACCAAGACGCTCCCTTTTACCTAAGCCTACGGCATGCTCTATTGCTCGGGGGTCCCCTTTTTCCTTATCAATTTTCCTTTATTTCCCTATCCTAATTTCCCTTAATCTTGAGTTGGTCCCACCTTGTAGGATTGCGATCCGCAACGTGACGTCATTTGCCATCGGGCTTTTGTGTTGGGGCAACAGTGGTGCTTTTCTCAGTGTTGGTTCCATCGGAATTCGGTTGCGACCGATCCGTTGTTGGTACTTTGCCATCGGGCAGTACGACGGTGTAGCGCTGCTACGTTTTCTTCTTTCCCGACGGGCTAAGTTGCGACGTCCCCGTCGAAGACCTTATCAAGGGTATAAGGTGTACAAGGCGCTCTCCGAGCATTGGATTTACGACCCATCGGACCAGGTTTACCTAAACACCCCTCCGAACTCGTCGAGCAGTTGCCTTTACAAGTCTCTACCACCATTTACCGATCCCGGGCTGGGCCCTTCTCTTTGCTCCCCCCTATCAGGGATCCGAGCTACTGCGGGCCGCAAACCCGCTTAAAGAGGACAGGGAGCTTCGAACACTCCGTAGCGCTGTGCCGTTGGCAGTTGTTGTTTTTGTTGCTGTTGTTTGTGTTGGACCGTCGGACCTTGGTCTCTGCCTAACAGGCGCATTGCACTACAAGCGGGTCGTCAACTTCACCGACGCCTGCATACACGACGGAGTCGTTTTCAGAGCCCACGGATCCCGTGATGATGTTTCGGGGGCGCGGCCACACGCCGGCGCCGTGCATTCCGATGGAAGACAAGGGTACGACGTTTCGAAGGCCAGACTGGATGGGAAGGCCGCAACGTCAAGGAAGGCCGCCGGCCCGTGGAGGACCTAGGACGCCGTATCTCGTCAAGACGCACGGTCTGGTGTGCTATCATTGCTATGAAAAGGGGCACGCCGCGCCAACGTGCATTCTTTCCCTCCGGGAAATGCACCGAGTTTTGGAAAATTACGAGGCGTTGTCTCCGATGGAGAGGTTAGGGATACCATCGACGAGTTACTTGAAGGTCAAGAATTGGTTCGATTCGCAGACAGCGAGCACGCCGAGTGCTTCAACGCCGAGGTCGAACCAACCCTTCAAAGGGCCCACCGCGGGGCCCGCGCCGTCGGATGTGAGAAGGATCCCGCAGCGGCAGGAAAATTAGAGAGGGGAATCTCGCATAAGTCGCGAGAGGCACAGGGTCGACGTACTGTGCCCGGGGCTCAGCCCCGTTCCCCGTCTCTAAGGGGAAAATAAGGCCCCGATGAGGAGGTTGTTGGATTGGTGGATAAGCCCAAAGGGCCAGCTCAAGTCAAGAAAATTTTGAGCCGAGCCCGAGATCATCCGCTGGAAGAAGTTCGAAGACCCTGGTACAAGGTTAAGCGAAGGGAGTGTCCCGAGAAGATTTTGGTTCTTGCGCGAAAAACTACAAAGTTTACGCGGACATCGGACCCACAATTGGATTGATGAGCCGGGTGTTGTCTGTTTTAGACACCGGCGCGGGACCAAACCTTGTGCGAAAATCGGAACTCCCAGCTGGAATGGAATCTCTAGTGTCCTACGGACCGACCCAAGATATCGGCGACGCGAACAATAGGCCACTACCGACTCTCGGCACAATTTGAATGCCTGTGAGGCTTGGAAAATTTGTGGCCGCAGCCGAGTTTATTGTATGCGAAAAACTAGCCGTCCCGCTAATTCTAGGCGCGGACTACTGTGACCGGTTTGTGGAAGCAATTTATCCAAGGAAGAAAACGGTTGAGTTGGCGGATTTCTCGGAGGTCCCGATAGTTAGGCAGTTCTCGACGAGAAAAGGGAAGAAGAATCTCGTGGCGGGAGAGCACGAGAATGATGGAAAAGTGGAGCGAATTTCCCCTAAGGTAAAAGTGGCAAGAGCCACCACTATCGAGCCAGGGACGCAACGCGTCGTGGAATGCACCTCGAAGAGGGCGGGCTTGGTTGTGGTTCAGCCGTACTCGTCGTTGTACGAAAGGCACGGGTTGACGTGCACGAATGGTGTCGTTCAGGTTGAGCCTGACAGGCCATTTCGTTTACTCGTTGCGAATTTTAGGACGTACCCTGTCAGGGTGCAAAAAGGCCAAGTGGTGGCAGAATTATTACCGCACCCGAGAGCCGCGCTCGAGAGCAAAACCACCATTGGTGAAGTTCTCGGAATTCAAGAAAGGAAGAAGGAAAATTTTCCTAATTCCACCAAGACGCCTACGGGCGAGACAAGATGCCAACCGTCGGATCAAGATCGCGAGGACCAGCCAGAAGAACGGTCGGCAGGGCTCTCCGCGTTGGCATCTACGAAGCCGCAACGCAGGATTGAGCCGCCACCGCCGGACGTGGAGGACCTCGACCTGAGCCACGTGCCGGAACGGCTGCGCGAGCTGTTCTGTCGGATGTTGAAGAAGTATTCAAGGATGTGGGATGGGATGCTTGGCGAAATTAATACCACCGTCCATCGGATCGAGTTGATCCCCGAGACTCGTCCCATCGCACAAGCCCCGTATCGGGCCGGACCTAAAGCCCGCGAAGTAGAAGATGCAGAGGTGCAGAAGATGTTGGAGGCAGGAGTGATAGAACCAGCGCAGTCAGAATGGGCGTCGCCCGTGTTGCTGGTGCCCAAGCCGGACGGGTCTATGCGTTTTTGCGTAGACTACCGCAGGCTGAACGCAGTGACGGTGAAGGACACGTACCCCTTACCGCGCATGGATGAGTGCCTGGACTCGCTTGGTGACACCAAGGTTTTCTCCGTGTTGGACGCGATCTCGGGATATTGGCAGATGCCTATCCCTGAGCGCGACCGCGACAAGACCGCATTTTCGTGTCACTCAGGACTGTATCGCTTCTCAAGAATGCCCTTCGGGCTAACTAACGCGCCAGCGACGTTTCAGAGAGCAATGGATATCCTGCTCTCTCCGTTCCGTTGGAAGTGCTGTTTAGTGTATCTGGACGACATAATAATTTTTGGCAAGTCGTGGGAGGAGCACATCGTGCACGTGGATGAAATACTTTCTGTATTGGAGAAGACAGGTGTGAAGCTCAAGCTTCGCAAGTGTGAATTTTTCGTCGAAAAGATCAAGTACCTGGGCCATGCAGTTCGGCCAGGTACATTGGAAGTGGACGCTGCGCGAACCGTCGCATTGGAACAAGTGAGGTACCGTCAAACGCAGACCCAGCTCAGGAGCTTCTTGGGACTTTGTAATGTCTACCGCAGATTCGTTCCGCATTATGCGAAAATCACGCATCGGCTCAATCAACTGTTGAAGAAGGGACAACCGGTCCAGTTGGAAGGATTCGACGAACCGTGCAAGAAAGCTTTTCATAAGCTCAAGGACGCCATCTTGGCACCGCCGGTGTTGGCGCTGGCGAAGAAGGACCTACCCTACTCGGTAGATACCGATGCAAGCGACTACCAAATAAGCGCTGCACTATTTCAAACACACCCGGATGCGCAACGCAAACCCATCGGGTTCTTTTCAAGAACCTCACCCGCAGCCGAGAGAAACTATTCTGTATCAGAAAAAGAATGTCTAGCGGTAATTTGGGCCGTACAGACTTTAAGACCATATCTATATGGCGAGCACTTCGTCGTGCATACCGACCATGCCTCATTGAGGTGGTTGATGAACGTAACCGACCCCAGCGGGAGATTAATCCGATGGAGGCTACGCCTCTCGGAATTCGATTTTGAAATCAAGTACAAAAAGGGAAAGGCTAACAGCCAGGCGGACGCTTTGTCAAGGTTGCGAACCGCAGGAGAAACCGTCGACGAAATCGACGACGAAATCCCTTGTTTTATGGCCGAACCGGCCGAGGGTACAGTGGAGGACGAGGAAAGTTTTGACGCGGCAGACGACATCCTCGCTCTTGAGGGGGAGACCGCCCCTGATCGCCTCGATCAATTCCAAGCTGTCACTCCGGAGGAGCTCATTCGCGAGCAAGCCGTCGACCCCTTCTGCAACCGCATCAAGGAAGAAATGGACGCCGGAAAGGTGAGAACGTTCAGCACGGAGACCGAGGAACTCGAAGGAACTCTATGCCGTACCGCGGCAGAGTTTGTACAAGTGGTAATACCACAATCGTTAAGGGACCGCGTCCTATGGTTGAGCCACTACGCAAATTTGGCAGGCCACCCGGGAGGCAGGAAACTTTACAAGACTTTGAGAAGATATTTTTATTGGCCTACGATGGCCCTAGACTGCTACGCAGTCGCGAAGAATTGCGCCGCATGTGCGCGGGAGAGGGTGAAGTTAAGAAGAAACACGAAGGAAATAAAGCTGTTCACGCCCAAAGCTCCGCTGGAATTTGTCGCCATCGACATCCTCGGCGAGCTAATTACAACTAAGCGAGGAAATCGGTACATTCTCGTGATCAGCGATCGATACTCGAAACTGGTACGAACCGTACCGTTGAAGAAGATATCAGCTGCGCACATCGCATAAGCCTTCGTTCACCATTGGGTATTCGTGTACGGACCGCCGATCAAGCTGCTGTCCGACAATGGAACACAGTTCACGGCCCGGTTCTTTCAGAATGTCTGCCGAATTCTCGGAATACGCAATGTGTTCACGACTACGTACCACCCGCAAGCCAACGGCCAAGTTGAGAGATTTAACCGCACGCTGACTTCCGCGTTGCAAAAATACGTTGGAGAGCATCCCAAGGACTGGGACTTATTTAGCGACGCTGTGACGTTCGCCTACAACACACAAGTTCATCGAACTACGAACATTGCGACCTTCGAGCTGGTGTTGGCCCGGGCGCAGAGAAACATTGCGTTACAAGCGCAACCAACATTGGAGAATTTCAGCTCGTCACGAGCATACTACCTGAAATGGCAGTCGTGGTTGGAGAGCCTAATGCAAAGCGCCGAAAGAAGTTTGCGAAAGGAACAAGCCCGGTACAAGCGAAATTTCGACGCACGCCTTCCAAAACCGCAATACGAGATCCCACTGGGGTCCTACGTGTTCCTCCGGAAGGAGCAGGGCACGGCTAGCGAACCGAAACACAAGCTGGCACAAGTCGCTACAGGACCTTATCAGGTCAGAAGATCGGACCAACATACGGTAGTCATTGCCATTGGCGATCAGGAGGAACGCGTATCGCGAGACAGGGTGGAGTTAGCCCCAAGCCCGATGGACTATGCGCCAATAACTGGCCTACGTCAAGTGCTACAGTTCTTCGGAGAGCCGGAACTAAACGAAGAAGGAGAGGTACGGGAGGACGACGAACGTCCTCACACCCGTGCGCCTACGTCAGGGGACCAGGATAATTTCGTTGGTCAAACGCCGACAGCGGAGACACCTCCAGGTCTACGAGAGTTCGGAAAGTCCAGAGATGAGAATGAGCCGCTGGCTCTTCGGAAGGGGGAACGACAGTTGGACACGCAGGAAGGAGGAACTGAGAGTCAGGAGTATGTGATCGACAAGATCGTGGACCACGGCTACGACGGGGAAAAATTAATTCTGAAGGTGGAATGGTACGGTTATACGCCCGAGGACGCGACGTGGGAGCCCATTGAGCAATTGCTCCGCAGCGTGGCCGTCACGTATTTCCGAAGGAGAAGATTATCCTTCCCCGCGCAGATCGCGCAAGCGCAATCAGGATAGTGGTAACCAAGAATTTCACATGTCAGTGTCAGTGCGGTAATCCGCGTGGGGCATAGCGAGCCGACCTGAGGGTCGAGAAAAGGAGAATGATGAGATGGAACGAACAAGGTGAGGGGCATTCAGACAGTCAACCCGCAAGTAGACGCAGCGCGTGCACGAGTAGGATGAGCGTCGTGATGAGATACTCAGGTTGGAAGTCGCGTAACGATGTGCCCAGCGAGAAAAGAACGCTGGAAGAACGAGGACATAGACTGAATAGTCCACCTCCTTCACTCTTACCTTCATATCTGTTCGGTCTCGTTTTTGTTTTATTTGTGATTGCTTTTGTGTTGTTCTATTTTATTTTATTTTTGAGACGTTAGGGACACGACCCCGCACCGCGGAGGTCCGTCAGCAAGTCTATGAGAAGTCCAAGGAGGACATTGAAGAGGCGATGATCTTCGAGATCAATTCCGCCTTTGACAAAGTTACGGCCGACGCCCGCGTCGCGGGATTCTCACCATTCAGGGCAAGGCCGAGGAGGAGCTAAGAGACGTAGGAGAACATGACCCCACGACGGGTGTTCCTACGTCGTGGATGGAGCCAGAAGGAGATGAGGCACTACACACGCGCTTTACGAACGGGGGGGTATTTTTCGACTCTAAGGCAAGACGCCAGAGAGGCAGAGCTGAAACAACGATTCTGCCATGCTGTCTGCATCTCTAGGGGACGTGAAGGAGAGGACAATCTGTCCAATCTGACCGAGCTGGAGGAGGTGCTAACAGGGGTTCAAAGTTGGGTTGCAGGTCGTCGAAGCCGGTTCGTTTTCGATAATATATGGTCGCGCAACAAAAATGACGAGAGGATTTTGCTAAAACTCTCCCACGCTGCCAGCATCGCGGCGCGAAATGGTGAGCCAACCGGCAAGGTTTTGTACCCCACAAGAGATCCGACATCGACAGAGCGGGGCTACAGGAGTAACGGTCAAAAAGAAAAATCAAGAGAGGGTTGCACCGGAAATATACCGGAATTGTGAAGGTGGTACCTGATAACGCTCAAAGAGACCAGAGGGACAGGGGGAAATCGGCGCACAGGAAGCAAGGGACGAGTACGAATCGCTCTACGCAAAGCTTCGCTCGTCTGTACAGGTTCTGGACGCCCGTGGCAGCAAAAGGTCTTCGTCTTTCGAGGATACGCACCGCGCATTGCGTGTCATGAACAAACCGGATATGATCCGTCTGGCAGAGTTGAGGGATTCATGGGGAAAAGGTGATGCTGGCATCGCAAGAAAGTATGCGACGCATATGAACAGTGTGGGGTCGGTTGACTGTCGAGATTTGGCGAACAGGAAAGGCCAAGTGGTAAGTCCTCATGATCTTACGCAGGATCTCGCAGTCTACGAAGGCGACCGCGGGTGGAGGCCCTAGCTGGAACCAAAGGTGGTGTCGGAAGCTGTCTGACAGCTACAGGAAGAAATGACTGTGGTCAACGTTATTGTTAACGATCAAGGTCTCGAGGGTAGCGGGGCGGACAAGCGATATTTTTTCGAAAATATTTGTTGACTGCTGGGCAGAGCTGAGCTGTTTGCTTGTTAGTGCGCGGTGGGTGATCAAGGTTTTTTTTGTTGATGAATGGTGTGTGACAACGGGAGGCGTACCTCTTGAGGATGAAGAGACGCACCACGATACGAGGGGAGAGTCCGAAGGGCAGGCAGTTGTTGTTGGAAGGCCCACCGCGTAAGCCGCGGGACCTCCCTGAGTACACAGCAACAACACCCCACAAATATTGACAAGTGTCGCGATGCCCAAGTGGAACACAGGACACCGCTCGGAATTTTCAATTAATTTTAAGGAGAAAGCGACGCGGTCGAGCGCATGGGACGCTGAGCCTTTTTGGGATAAGTGAGCTGCACACGGTTCGCGACCACGACGAACGTTGCCTCTGTCGAGACAACGTCATCCGATCGCGCTTATCTCCTTTCTTTTGTCAATGTTTTTGTTTTGGGGTTGCCTTCTATTTTGTTTTGTCACATCCTAGATGTGACCCCCCCACCCCATCTCACACTACGGACGCCGGTCAGCCGACATGTTACGATCAAGAGGGGGCTCAACCGGGACCCGGAACGAGAGGGATGACTCTCCGAGGTGCGCGAAGGACGATCAAGAGAAAGACCCGAGGGGTACAAAGCTGACAGTACGATCCGCGTCGCGGAAAGACGTGTTGGAAATCGTGCAGGATGCCCGTCGACCTTCTACCCAACTTTAATTCCGTCGCGACTCCCTTTATTACTATTTTTCCTTCTGGGGATGAGCAGGAACCAGCGATAAGACACACATCAAAGTACAGCATCCGATCGCGAGAGCAGGACGGCGCTCGCCGAAGGGAAACGATGGCTCGCGTGTAGAAGAACAAACGTTTCGTGGACACGAGAGGAAGACGGGTACGACTACCGAAAACGAGGACGGTGTGCAAATGGCCAGTAATCCTCGCAAGGACTTTACCAAGTATCGACGATTTGGTACTGTAGGCTCTAAAGCCTGCGCGAGAGCAGAACCCCTTCGAGGAGGTCACATTTCGTGGCACCTCGTACGAAGAAGATCGTATTCGTCAAAGACAGGAATGTCATGAAGTGATACGAGCTCCGACGCCCTTTATGAATCTTTTTATTGTTGCAGTGTCGACGCGAGGGAGATTAGAACAATGGCCACAGATTTCTGTTAACGTTTCGTGGACACGAGTAGCCTCGGTCGCACGACAACCGAACGAGGAAAAGAATGAGGTTTTTGTCCCCACACCCCGCCATCACCCCCCCCCCTATTAATATTTTTATTGCACGACTAAGCAGGCCTCAGGCGACAAATGACGAGTTGCGGGAGTTCGCAACTACTGCACGGGGAAATCGACAGGAATTGTCTCGAAGGATCTAACGGGTCGAAGAAGAAAAAAAAAGAAAACGTAATGTCGCACGTTCCGCTGTCGACGACACTCTGGGAAGGTGGTCTCCACGGATCGTGAGAATCTTGTGCAAAACACCCCTTCAGTTGTGGATCGCGAATTTCCATTTGAAGGAAGCAGTAAGTCTCGCGTTCATTTGCAGGATGGTTTCCGGTTCCCAACGTACACCAGGAACAGAGGAAGGGAGAAAACATTGATATGCGGAGAACAGAGGGGAATTCGCACGCGACAGTTCACTTTCAGCACACGCAAACAACGGAGGAGAAGAATTCGACAGGTCTGCTTTCATAAGAATCGTAGACGGGACCGCTGCTATGAGTGAATTGATTACGCATGGTGACAAGCTCGGGACGATCTCGCCAGGTTGTGCAAATAATAAAAAATATGGAAACGGGCGACTCATCTGAAACTGCAATGAGGGTGTAACTTTCCATGGGCATTGAGAAGCAACGCTATTGTTTGGCACTACGGGGACCGTACAGTAGAACCAGGTGTCGGAAATAACCGACTCAAGCGAGCGCGACCGAACGGGTCAGGCAGGTTGATAACGAACCATATTTTTTTTGTGAACCTCAAAACCCCCCTACCACTTTGTTGACCGTGATAACGGACGTCTACAGTGGCGTCGCGATAACAGTTGAGGGATGACGTCGCTCGTATGGCGTCGACCATATTGTATTTTTTATGAGAACCGTGTGAGGACAGCCTCACACAAAAAGGGAAATTTGGGAAAATGAGGAGGAAAATGGGAGACGCACGCTGTGATAGGAGGATTGCAGAAGGAGAACGTGTGAGAAAGAGGAGGGAAATGTGACGAGAAAAAAAAGAGAAGGGAATGGCAGAATGGGGATGCGACCGCAGAGGCGGGACGCATACAAAAAAAGGAGGAAAGTGAAGGTAACGGGGGATACACAGGTGACTCATTTTATTATTCAAAAGCTACCGGATGACGTCAATAACCAGACATCACCCCAAACGGGTAATAATCCGAGAACGGATCACGGGGAAGTCGCTCTAAGCGGCAGGTTATTGGGGCGGCACACCCAAGGATTTTTCCTTCGGGAGTGAGGTAACGAGTCGAGCAAGGACTCGCAGATCATCGAGGGAAGCCCCTTGGAGAGCTTCACCTTCGATGCCATGAGCGCGGAGCAATGTGCAGTAGATGTCAATGGCTCCGTCGCTCTTTTTGAGAATTGATGGGGACGGTGGGGAAGACAACGCTTCCCTAACCGACAGAGTTTCGGGATGCCCTGCCGAGGGGATATCGACAGCAGGAGGAGCAGCAGCAGGGGCTGCAGGGAGAGGGGAATCTGGAGCAGACGGTCGGGGGCAAACGTCGTCTGCGCGGGGATCTATGGCTCGTATGGGAGCTACGTCAGGGGTTGGAACTTGGTTGCCGAATTGGCGACTGAGGCGCGCTTCGGAGGGAGAGCACAAGGCGGATGTCCAAGGGTTGAACCAGACAAAGTCACCCGCCGCACTGTGACTTCGTCCGGGAGAAAAGGACGGGCGTCGCCTCGCTAAGGATCGGGATGAGTTGATAGGGGGAGCAACATCCCAGTCGACCTGATTGATCTTTTCGAGTAAGGAGTGCAGTTCGAAGTCGGTGTCTGCTCCGCCCAGGGGCACAGTATAGTCCAAAAGGAACATGACCTCGACGAGCTTCGGAGGAAGATACCAAAGCCGCCAACAATCGTACGCCTCCCAGAGCAAGATGGCGGCTAACTTCACGCATCACTCCGTCAAAAAGAAAACCCACAACCCGTGACGAGGATCAGTGAGATGGCTTCCAAAGTAGGTAAAAATGGGACCGAGCTCTGCCCAAAACCCTTGGCAGACCTCAAATTGTCCCCACCATGAGGGGAGTTGCTGGTACCGGTTGGGGTAGTGTGACCGAGCAATTTCCCCCCCTCAACCATTTGGTAAACTAGGAAATATCCCGTGTCCGATCTCATCTTACGCTCGAATCGGACCGTATGCTGGAAGAAGGGGATGTTCCCGCGTTTCATATATCGGAAATTGAGGGGGAGGATTGCGCGCGTGTATGACATGGCATCGTTAGTCACCGTCAGTTGGTTATGCCACAGGCGGTCCGCCTCGAGCACGGGTTCACCCCGTATCCAGCTGAGGAGGTTGTCACGGTAATCACGCTCCCCCTCCGTGCGAAACTTCCACGTGTCACATCCGAAGGACGGAGGGATGAGGGCGTCGGATAGGGATAGGTCGAGACGGTCGAGAACGGCTTCCATGAACCGCAGAGATAGGCCCTGTCGGCCACGAGGGGAGGAACGACGCAGGATAGAAGGGGGAATGGGGACACGGGCACGCCAATCGTAGGAGGAAATGGCTTGAAGGGGAAGGTGACCCGGCAGCATCCCCGCACCGTCGGCAAAGTCGCGCCCAATGCTAGTGACGTCGCGCACGTCGATGGCGGAAAACCAAGGGGTGGCCGCGTACAGTAAGGGATAGTTGCGCATGGATTTACCGTGGAGCTCGGCTAGTGAGGGGTATCGACGAGGGGCTGATGAAGGATGGAGATCGGGATGGAAGACCGGTTCAGGAATGTTGGTGTCCGGGGGAAGTCGGGGTATGGAAGAAAGGTCGCTAGGAATGGAAGGCGTGTGTGAGAAGCCCACACCGCGGCGACGGCGGGTGGTATGTCCGACAGTGGGATCCGATGAAGAAAACATGGAGATCGTCTTACTCTCACGCAAGCGGCGACCGATGGTCGGAAGAAAAAGGAAGAAGTTGGGAAGCAAGGGAGTGAAGCCGCTGCGCGAGAGCGCTCAGAAGGGGATATGTAGTGCAATACCCGTCTCGGGTGGGGGGAAAAAAAGGAAGTGAAAAAGGAAAAAAATTGGATACTGTAGTCCGGGTTTGGGGACACACGTGTGCGACCTAGCGCACGATTATTTTAATTATTTAATTTATTTACTAATTAGATCTAGAATCTAGAGCCGGGAGCTATTGTACTCGCCCCGGCGGGGCTCTATATAACTTAGCCCTTTGACCGAACAAGTCAATAAACCAACCCGAGTTGCCGGAGTTGAATGTCGCCTTGGTCGAAGTCCGTCTCTACCAAGACGCTCCTTTTTACCTAAGCCTACGGCATCCTCTATCGCTCGGGGTTCCCTTTTCTCTTTCTTTTATTTCCCTATCCTTTTCTATCTCTAATTCTACCTATTTTCCTCTTATCTTGTGTTGGTGCCATCGGCCTCGGTTGCGACCGAACCGGTGTAAGTGTCTTTGCCGTCGGGCGACACAGTTGACGTAGCGCTGCTCCTGTGACCCATTTTCCGACGGAGACTGTTGCAACGACGTCTCCCTCGAAGGGCTCCGTCGTGTTACGAGCCAGTGTTGGTGCCATCGCCCTCGGTTGCGACCGAACCGGTGTAGGTGTTTCGAGCTATCGGGCGGCACAGTTGACGTAGCGCTGCTACTTTCATTTCATCCCGTCGGGCTGCGTTGCGACGCCCCCGTCGAAGCCCTTGTCGCGTTACAAGGTGTCGAAGAAGCTCAACGAGCATTGGCCTTACAACCCAGTGGAACTGGGGTATCTACGTACGCGCCCCACCCCACACTCGTCCAGCAGTTCTCTTCGCAAGTCTCTACCACACCGATCCCGGGCCGGGCTATTTCTCTGTGCCTTCCCCCCCGATCAGGGATCTGAGCTACTACGAGTCGCAAGCTCGTTTAAACGGAGAAGGGAGAGTCGGACACTCCGTAGCGCTGTGCCACCGGCAGTTCTTCTTTTTGTTGCTATTGTTGTTTTTGCTGGACCATCGGACTGCGGTCTCTGCCCGACAGGCGCATTGCACTACACAGGCGCCCTGTTTTCTTTTTCACAATTCAAATTGCTCGACGAAGCACGACTGCGACATTCGAAAGCCTTTGAGCTTACGTCTTCCACATGCGACACACATTTAAAGTTGTAGTTGGCGTGAGAGACTTTCGAAGTCAACACTGCCGCCGCTTGCATTTTGCCACCTTTTTTGCGTCCTCATCGATTCATAACCGCCATTTTGGAGCTCGTATCTCGCTCATCAGAATGTTTTGAACTCGATAATCTGACCGACGGACACAAAATACCTTCGCAAGCGCTTGTGACGCTGGTATCCTACCGTCAGTTAACGCATGAATTTTAGATTGTAGTCTCATGTTGGTGACCCGTGCGGCCACATTTTTTCTTTGCCCCATCAAAACACGCTCGTCACTGCAAGGAACATCCTCATGCTCCCCTGTGGACCCATTTGCGGACCCTTAAAATGTCGCGAAATGGACAAAACGATAGTTCATAGGCCACAAGCCACATTTTATGAATGAGGCCTTGGCATCCTCCGGTGAAATGGACTGGTATCCGGCCACGGCCAGTTTGATCTTGTACACAGCATTTGCCCACGACAAATGGCTCATAGACAGAAGATGGTCTCGTGTTTCCTTAACTGTGCGCTGGAATGATCGATTGACGAATTGATCACAGGGTTGGAGAATATGAGTTGTGTTTGCCGGAGCCATTTTGGCGTGCACTGTGCTCATAACAGCATTATCAACAGCAAATCCACGCCGCGCGGCATGAAGCGTTCTGTTGACTAAAAGGCGTTCCTCGTCTGCCGACAACACTGTCGTGCGGCCAGCATGATTGCCTTCTGAATCTAGCAATTTTTTAGCTCGTCCGTCTCTGAGCTTTCGTACGCCTTTTTTATTCGCGTGGCTGTTGTGCGGGACACGCCTGCGTCTCGGGATGCTTTGCGTGGGCTTTCATCTCTTTGGATTAACGAAAGAAGCTTGGCGCGGCGAGCACCCTCCTCTCTTCTTTTCGCGATTCTTTTCTTGTGTGTGAGACTTTGCGCTCTCATTGACGTTGGCATACTGCCACCACCGAGCCGAACGTCGCTTACAGAGGAGGAGGGAGGGCTTGGCTGTCGGAGTGCGCGGTATGAGTTGGTGAGATGGACTGTGGGGATGTTGGGAAGGCGGGGAGGGCTAGAGGGTCGTGATTTGGAAGTGGCCCAAATTCAGCCAAGGCCCAAATTCAGCCGGTGAGAAGGGTACTGTAAGAAGGAGCGTCCCCGATCGAGAGTTATGACACAGCATCCATTGGATGCAGGTCTCTTGCTCTGGATGCAATTATTGTCGGATAAACGGTCCGATTGGGTGGTCCTAGAGTGTCTTTGACTCAGGCAGCAAGCTCGCGCGGAGCTTGCGCTGCTCTCGAGAGCGCGAGTCGGGCGAGGCGGAACCGCAGATCTCACGCAGGTGAGGGCTGCGAGTTGTTGCAGTGTGCCAACAAGTTGATGTTTATTCCGTCCTACCCTTTCTCTTTCACGCTGTAGCTCGAAGTTCGCTCTTAAGATATTTCCTGCCGTTTTCGCTTGCTCAATTGACTGTCGGTTGTCAATTGAGCAAAGACAGACAGCTCTAAATCCTCGACCTTTCATCATCTCCTTTTTCTCTACTGTAGCCCTTATCATTCAACGTAGATGAATTGCAAATTGGGTCAATGCACACAGAATCTTGACATCGGATGGGGCATCATAAAGGTCTACGTCAATACAGCTCGACAATTATTGCCTGTCAGTATGGGCAAGTTTCGATGTGTAGGCAATTTATTTATTGCCTGTGTAGGCAATCATTGATGTGTAGGCAATTTTTGATGTGCCGGCATTTCTCGCCGTGTACTGTATGTAGGCAGTTGTTGCTAATTTTATCTTTTGAGGATGCTTCTCGGTTGGCCTTCAACGGCGTATTATCATAAAATGATTATACTGCTCAATATTTTGGTTACTGAATATACACTTTAATTGAATGCGAAAGGAAGCAACCATCCATATTCAGATGCCGAGCGTTCACTAACGTTGTCCGTAAAATAACGCGTTGCCCACAAACTCGCTGGACGTAAAGTAAACCCGAGTTTGAAAAATCCCACCACGAGTTTTGCGGACTGGCCTCCAGCAAGGTACCTGCCCGCAACAAACGCAAGTCTGGTACATCGTTGTGCCGTCCGACGGATCACGTGCACTTAGGCGAATACTCGCTGAAGCGAATATTGTAGCTCGCCGCAAGGATAGAATAGTTCTCAGTCGAAAGGGCGATGTGTTTCGTCTTCTTGACGGGCTGAGGGGGGCCGTTTAGAGAGGACCGCTTTTAGAAGCTTCTACTTGTCTGTCTTATGCGATTGCTTTAGCGGCATATGTGGCAGATCTTGTGGTGCTTCGATCCGTTGATGGACTCTGGGTAGATGAAGTGATAGCGGCGTCCATGACGCAAACCGGTACGAACCGTGCAGTATGAGACTCGTTTGTGCTGATGAGAGAGCGGAAAGCTGACTTCGCTTTCCTTCAAGACGGGTCGATCCGGCACTGCCGTACAGTAATCAGGCAGATGTGAAAACTCATGGAAAACTCACATGTCCCGAGTTTTCGGTATGCTGTGAGTTTTGCAAAACTCGTTGTCTGAAAATTTTGCAATCAGAGAATCCGAGCAATCTCGCGGCCAAAACACGTGTTTTCGCGACTTTACGGACAATGTTAGTATCGTTGTCCGTACATTGATATATTTTTACAGTAGTCTCTCGATAATCGGAACCTGCAATAAAGGGAACTTCGCCATAAACGGAACCGACATCTGTCCACCGAGCTGGGAGAAGGCAAATTTTAATGAAAAAATAACTTCGGTTCCGCTCTTGATTAGCGGAACACACACAACGCTTCATTATAGCCTCTGCAGCTGCATTGTAGGTGCAATTCCCCTTTAAAATATAAAGAGTTCGTTTCCTTGTCTACTGTTCTGAACGAATAAATAGTTTCTCCTACTGTTCTGAACGGATAAATAGCAGAAAAATGTATTTAGGCCAATAAAAGCAGCAAATGCATCTCCATTCCGAATCCCAACTCCCCGCTGAGCGACACGGCCACCATGGGCCACACACTTACCGTCCAACAGAAGAAAAAAATCGTCGAGGAAAGGGACCGACGTTTGGAGAAAGGCGAAAAAAGTACTCAGCAGGCACTGGGGCTTTGGGCGAAAATTAATTTCAAGCTGACCAGGACTCCGAGTAAATCCGCACTGTCACGGCTTTTCGCACAGTCTGCTTTTCTGCGCAAAAATAATCCCCGTCACATTGCAAAGAAAAGGCGCAACAGGCTGGGGAAAAATCATGCCCTGAAGGATGCACTGTTTAACTCGGTTTGCAAGCAGCATGCACGCCGCATCAACATTAATGGCGACATGATTCGCAATAAAGCTCTAAAAATCCAGACATTAGCCAATGAAAAAATTCCAGGTGAACAACGAATTAATCTGAAGTTCTCTGAGGGGTGGTTGGATAATTTTATGAACAGATGGAACCTCCGGGTTTTTAAATCCCATGGAGAGTCAGGTGATGCAGATGTGAATGCCTTCAGTCGCGAACTCCCAATACTGAGGGAAATTGTGCCACAGTATGCCAAAAAGACGTCTTTAATGCCGATGAGTGCGGATTATTTTTTTCTATGGCTCCGGATAAGACGACTGCGGCAGAACCGCTACCAGGGCGTAAAAAAGCAAAAGAAAGAATCACCTTTATGCCATGTGCAAACGCTGATGGCAGCGAAAAGTTTGAGTTGATGGTCATAGGACACGCCTGGAAACCTCGCGTCTTTAAAAAGAAAACTGGAGCTGAGCTGGGCTTTGACTACCACGCGAACAAGAAAGCATGGATGACAAGCACTCTGTTTTATGACTGGCTTCGTCGTTTTCACTCATATGTTTGCAGTTCGCCAGGACGCAAGGTGCTACTGCTGATTGACAATTGTAGTGCTCATGGAACTGCTGAGACGTTGCCAGAGATGCCCATCCTTCGCATAGTTTACCTTCCGTCCAACTGTACATCGAAGGTACAGCCCATGGATGCAGGATTAATTGCAGCACTAAAGCTTCGCTACAAAAAACTACATATGGACAGAGCTTTAGACAAACTCGAGGCGGACGTCAAGAAGATTTACAAAGTTGATGTTTTAACGGCTATGAGGTGGTTTAAGCGTGCGTGGAATGACCTTCCTGGCGAACTCATCCACAATTGTTGGAAGCACATTGGTCTTCTTTTTGGCCCACAGAATGCGAATGTGGAAGAAAATGAAATGGCAATGGCTGCAGAGCTCGAGCATCAAGTTTGTGGTTTAGTGACGCCGGCTCAGCGCATGAGCATTGCCGAGCTTCTGAACCCTCAGGGAGAAAGTGATTGCTTGCAGGCTATGACGGACGAGGAAATGGTTACTTCTATTTTATCTGGGATAGTATCTGATGAAGAGAGTCCTGAAAACTCTGATGACAAGACGAATGGCGGTGGACTCCCTGGAGCTAAAAAGCAGCTTCAGGCTCCTGCTCTTACCAAGAGAATTGCAGACTGTGCTGGGGCGGACTCTGCATTATTGAGTTCGGTAAGGAAGCTGCAAACATTCGTCCGACTGGAAGCGAGTCGCTCTGCGGAGCAGACGACTCTGGATATGTTTTTCCAATAAAAATATGAGATACTTGAATGATTGGTAAGAAACGCGTGGTATGACAACTTTTGATAAGCGGAACTGCCCGATGAGCTGAACCAGATCCTTTCCACCACTTGGTTCCTTTAGGGGATATTTCCTATACCCATGTCGGAACAGACGCGCGTTCAGGTGGGCTGAAATTAAGCGCAAATTTACTTCGGTCTGACGGAGTGCGCATTGGCTAGAAAAAAATCTGGAAAATTTTCAAAGCGCACAGGGCCAAATTTGATTATTTTATCATACCGGATGGACGTCGAAAATTGCCGACATGCATCCGACGGCAGCCGTTGGCCGGATGGACGTCATCCTCGCTGTCATGTCGCGTCATTGATCCCGTTCGTCGCTGTCACGATATCATTCACGGTTCCCCTAGTCAGGCCCCTGAATCCCGACGCGCATCTACTGGCTGGCGCTCCTCGTAACGCGCGTCTATTGGATCACTACTGATCTCACTTACTCTGTCCGTTCCACTCCTTCCCCCGCCCTGAATGACCACATACTGTATGAGACAATCTCATCCGCGCGCTCTCTGGAACCACACCGCTCCCCTTCCGTACTCGTGTTGCCCCTCCCCCAACGCGCCCGCCTTCTTACGACTATCCCTATACCCATGGGTTGGACGGATGGGAGGTTAGGCGTCGAAAATGGCATCGCTATTGAAGATTCCTGGGATGGAAGGCCTACTGGCTCCATAAAATATCTGCAAAAATTATATCAAAGCACGGGCCAAAACACTCCCCACGCTCCGTGGAGGATGGAAGTCCTGAATCTCGGACGGAAGGCCTATTCGTCGGATGGAAGGTTTCATCGCTGGTTTCATCCCTGTCGCAGCCCTCGTTATGATCATTCTTGACATGGCACTCACCTGTTGGCTACTTTGAATCCCACTCTTCCCGCCTTTCAGGTTTGAATGCCCTTTTTCCCGCCTTAAACTGTACTCACTGGCTCTCTCTCTTTTGACTGCTGCTTTCCATCTAAGACACCCATCCATTGGCCATTCCCTCTGGAGACACCCATCCATTGGCCATTCCCTCTCGGGACACCCATCCATTGGCTACAGAATTCGTACAACTATCACCTCGCACATCTACGCCTTCGCCCTGACACTGTGACTTTCATGCAATCGTTCTTTTCATCCAGGACACCCGTCCATTGGCTGTGGATTAGGGATTAGGGGTTTAGGGGATTAGGGGATTAGGGGTTATTAGGGGATATTCGCTATGTTTAGTTCTGGCGTCAGTTCCCGCGGGACGATACGTTTTTGTCAGATGTCAGGATCGATACGTAATGACAAAAAACGTATCGTCCAGGCCTGATTCGACGTATGTGCGATTTTGGTACTGTCTACGGTATATGGCCCAAAACGTATCGTGCCGGGCGGTTTTAACGGCGACAGTTTTCTGGTGGGACGATACGTTTTAGGCCGATTTACACGGCGGCACCCCCATACGCGCTGTATTGGCAACATTGCTGTTGGGAATTTCTGATTAAAATTTTGCCGACGGCGGCGCACAGCCAATAAAATGTCAGTGCGCAAAATTTAGTTTTTGCCGTGTGCGATTAGAGGCGCATGAGCAATATTATTAACTTCATATTTTATCACGTACCGTGTCCCTCGTCTGGCAAGATTGTCAGATGCCCAAAACGTATCGTGCTGGGTGGGGCAATTACAGCAGGCAGATTTAGTGGCAGGGCCTTATACTGCACTGACGGCGTCGCAGTGCGCATGTACGAGTTACACAATAAGGCGGCGTAATTTATGTCCTGAACATCAAAGCTTTCTAAGTTATTTACTGCGCGAAATTGAAAAGCGCCGTATGCAGGTTTCGATGATCGTTGCCTCAACGACGCATTTTGGACGGGTGTGTCAGAGATTCGTTGGGGAGGGATGCGCGCACGATGCGTTCTGGAGAGGTGCGTCTAGGATGCGAGCTGAGGGGGTGCGAGAATGATGCGTTGGAAGGGGTGCCAGAATGCTACGTTGGAGAGGGGTGCGCTCGTGATGTGTTCTATAGGGGTGCGCTCATCATTCGTTTTTGAGGGATGCCAGAATGATACGTTCGAGAGGGGTGCGCCCACGACGCGTTCTAAGGGGGTGCGAGATTGATGCGTTCGGGAGGGGTGCGCCCATGATGCGGTCTAGAGGGGCGCGAGAACAATGCATTTTGGAAGGGTGCAAGAATGATACGTTCGGGACGGGTGCGCCCACGATGCGTTCTGAAGGGGTGCGAGAATGATACGTTCGAGAGGGGTGCGCCCATGATGCGTTCTGGAGGGGCGCGAGAACGATGCGTTTTGGAAGGGTGGGAGAATGATACTTTGGAGAGGGCTACTCGCAAGACGCGTCCTGCAAGGGGCCTGAACGGTGCGTTTGCATGTTTCTTTTCTGTTTCAGCTACTTCTGTAGTAGATGGCCGTTACGAAAGCACAAGTGTAACTTTTGTGGGGTTGTTTGTGTAGTGGAGAAACAGCAAAACGGCACAATTGGTGAGCATAGCAGTTGGATATGGCGCGACGTAGAAGATGTATAAATGAATGATTCAACAAAAACGGCGGGTAGTGATCGCACGGGCACATGGAAATGTGAGGATCGCTGTGACATGTGAATGGTTCCGTTTTTGAGAAGATTGAAGCTTTCTATCGTTGAGACTTTATTGAAAATGTGGTCCTAATACTGCAGTATGTGGATATCGAAAACTACTGGCAGTCCAGTTGGAGAAGACCTTGATGTATGGCCCAAGCCAGTGGGAGCCATATTGTCAGAGGCATATCGTCGTTATTCTCGTCAGCGGACTCTATGGATGCATCCGAGAAGATGACGGCTAAGTCCTTCTCAGTGACCCGGGCCGGGCGGTCACGAAGAACGGAGTTGAAGCGGCAAAGGATTTCGGAAGGGAACAGGTTTTCAGCGATCTGTTGCTGGAAAGACTTCATTCGCCAAAGGTTCCAGGCGAGTGATATCATAGGACGTAGATCGCAACGACCGTATTGGCCGAATGTGGGGTGAAGTGGTTGGCCAAGGCAGTGCGAGAGGCGGCAATCATAGCACTTGAGAGGGACTTTTCTTGGGACGGGGCAAGACGGGACGAAATGGGTCGTAGAGAAACAGGCATAGCAGCTTCTTTCCATGAATGGACAGTCATTCTGAGGATGTTCCGTACCGGAACGGCGGGGAGAAGCGTGGCATAAGAGACACGTCGTCTTGGTTAGGAAGAGGAATTGAGTTACTAAATGAACCGTGGATTCGGGGTCAATTGCCTGGAAGTGACTAAATGGCAACGATAGGGGAGGTGACGGGGAAGGCAAAGGGTTTGTGGGAACATTAGGTTGGGTTTGGCGCGCCATACTGGGAGAAGTTCGTAAGCTCTTGAATGAATTTCTTCCCGATGGTGGAAGTGATGCGGGCCGTTTGCCCGAAAGGACTTGCTTCAAACATGGTGACGCCATCGGAAGTGACCGTGGACGGACTGGAAATGGTGCTTGCTGCATTGAAGGTGATGCTGAAGGCAGCAAACGTTCACTTGATTGTTGTGGGGAGAAGCTAAGGATTCTTCGAACTGGAGGGGCTGGAGGGGGGTTGGTTGGAGCGGATTGCTCAAGCAAGAGAAGCATTTCATCGAAGTTGTGCTGCGTGGATGTGGTGGCTCCGATTTGGTTTTGCCGTTGAGGCTGGAGATGGTTTTGATTTTGATCTTGATGTGGAGGTGGCAACTGCGATTGCGATGGTGTAGTGGGAAGCGAATGTTGCTGAGACTGGGATTGCGAATTTGCATCCCAAGGTCTAGAGGTATCCGGTGTGTGAAATTGTGAACTCTGAGGGGTGTGCGGTGCATTAGTTGGCTGGGAGGGGAACATAGATCTGCAAACATCGCACCAGACTGCGTGCTTGTCGAAGCGACAGACACCAGAGACTTGGCCATCCATGGCTGTGTAAAGTGCATCTTTGCGGCAATCCGTGGTAGTGAGGACCCAATTCATCATCTCGTTTCGGTTCGTTACTGCGAGATCATTTTCGTCAATGTTGCCCTTTTTGAGAAGGGAGGTTTCGAAGCTCTTATTGTACTGGGTTGAGTTTAGGACGAAGACGAATGCGTGGTGTCCGTCGCGTCCAGACCGGCCACTCTCCTGTGCAAAGTCGACGAGGCTTCTTGCGGCGCCAAGATGAACTGTTGCTCGAACATCTGGAACATCTATTCCGGTTCCGAAGGCGGACGTACAAACCATAATACGGAACAGAGTTGAAGGTACGAGGTCCTTGGTTGTTATGATGTCGTAGAGCTCTTCGTTTGCTGTCCAGTCGTTGTGGGCCTTTTCGCGAGCTTCTTTAGTGAGACCGGCATGATATATGAGCGGCTCGACTGCGATGCGTTGATTGGAGTGGGCAACACTTCCTTGTGCATATGCGGCCGTCAGGGCTTTGTGGAGAGAAGTTGTTTCTTGGCGCGTCAGGGCGAAAGCGATGATTCTATATATTTTGGGCAACGGCTTTGGGGCGTTGGTGCAATCGAGGAAGTGCTGATGCAGAAAGCTTACTGCATTCATCTTCATGACTTCTTGTGCGGTGGCAAAGGAGCCTTCAGGAGTGCGAGTGTTTAGGCCCGGGTCAGAGTCGTCACTGAAGGTATGAACAACAAACTCGAGATTCCTTCTTTGAGAAGGCATTGAGAAAAGGAAGGCTGTGTTAATGCCGTGGCGCTCTAGAATGATTCTTCTCTCGCAGGGTGGGACGGTGGCACTGAGGAGTACACGAGGGACTGACTTTGGGATGATAGAAAGGGATCGACGCAAAAACTTCAATTCAGGGCGGAAATGATGCCACATGGCTGTGAGATGAGCCTCATCAATGACTACTCGAGAGAGCCTGTTAGTATCCATAAGTCGAACAACCAGCTCTTTGAAAGACGGCCGCGACAACTGTTCGGCCGTGAAGATGTAGAGGTCGGCAAATTCCAGTGATCCTTGTCCATTCGCGCAATGTGATGCGAGTAGGGCGAAGTTTGTCGCGCGCCTCATGTACTCCGATACAAGGGCCTTGAGGGGAACGACTACGATAGTGGACTTGATATTCTTTTCCATGAAAGCTGGTAGAAGGACTGCCATAGACTTGCCTGATGCGGTGGGCATCAGTACGAGGGTGTTGTTCTGCGACGCGGACACAGTGGCTGTGACAGCAAACTGCGTTTGAGACATGAATTCCGCAGATTTAGAACGTGTGGCCTTTTTGAGAGCGGACAGTAGAGGCCTGACGAGGGGAGGGAGGATATGGTTCGGGGGGTTATCGAGGCGAATACTGTGATTGGAGTGGGACCCTACAGCGAAAGTGTTGGGGAATTTGAGAGCAGAGGGGTTTGGCTGCAGTTGTTGCAGTTCGTTTGCTGTGCTTTCGTTGAGAGCATGAAGGAGGGGTTTCGGTTGATGAACCTGGAAGACGGGCTGCGGCTCATGTTGGGATAGCGAGGTCACTCGAGACTGGAGTTGCTGTGAATGTTGGAGGGGGAGCGGTTGTGAAGAAGCGCGGTCACTATAAAATGACGGCAGCTTCAGATGGCGGTGCCATTCATGGGAGAATTGGCGGTGCTTTGTTAGCGTGGCGGCGGGACAGTCGGGCATTAGCGAGGTAGTTCGTCCGTAGTGTTTGTGGGCGATAGAGGAGGTATGCGCAGCTTGTTGGTGTCCGGCCGTGGTGTGTTCTGCCAATATGTCATTCATGCTGCTGTGGAGCTTATTCTGACATATAAGCGGAACCATTCCACTGGTGAACTGCCTGTAATCCTTGAAGGAGATGTGAATGCTCCTGGATTGCAGGGCAGTCCTGATGACCTTTGTGACACGTGCCGGTGAGAAACGTTGGCCGTTGTTGGCGAATAAGAATGTCCAATGGGTTCTCATGGCTTCGTCACCATGGAGAGCTCTGACCATTTCGCATTCCAAGGGGCGAATGACCGACAAGTATGAGATCATTCGGAACGAAGTTTGCTTGTCGGGAAATCGGTACACCGCGCGGTTGTAACCGAGCGCGGCCCTTGACTTGCAGTAGCCAGGGTTGAACAAAATTTCGGAGTGGTGGCCGATGAAGATGTTCCGGATGTTGTTCTCCCCATTTTGTAGCCTATAAGTGCATATCTCGGTTGCTCGACCGGGAGATCCGGACGAAAAATGCATCATAGCAAGTAGGGAGTCTTGGATGATTTGGCAATGAGCGAGAAACTGCAAGACTCCTGTTTTCGTCATTCTAACACCAGCGACTTGAATTTCTCGGTCTTGGCCAGAGGAAGCAGTAGAGGTAGGGGATGGGCCAAGACCGGATGCCTCATCTTGTGTAGGAACCCTGCGCGGAAAGGAACATGTGGGGTGGACGCAAGGTGTGCGATGGAGGTAATCGGACGATGGATTCATTAGAGCATGTAGGAGATGGGCAACGTTGGCCTGCACCCAGGAAGCGTGGTGAGTGAGGGAGGAGAGAAAGGAAAAGCCAGGAGCGCGGTTCGTGGGGTCGTCACGCAGAGATAAAACGAGTCGTTGGAAATCAGGAGGAAGCTCGGCCCCCAGAAGACAGTGTTCGTAGAAGAACTTGTCGAAAGTCTTGTGTTGGTTTGTGATGATCGTCCCCAAAAGAGGCATGGAGAGGTGGTGAGATTTGATGATTCCACAAGGGTGTTGCTTGTGAATGGCACAGACGGCGAAAGAGATTGGACCTTCCTCATGTTTTATGATTCGCATGATGACATCCAAAGTTTTTCGTATGAATGTAGCGGCAGTGTTGGCATCTTGATCGACGGTTGCGATGATGGCAGCAGCTGGATCTTGGTGGTTCTCGTTGAGATGGGCGGCCGGAAGGGGCGTTTCTGCTACTCGGCGGAGTTCTTGAATCGCTGTCACGGAAACAGCGTATTGGAGGGCGGCAAGAATGTGACTCATGTCACCGGCTTCGGCGAGTCTGAGGGTCGGGGAAGTCTCGGCGAAGAGTGGGGCGGAACTTGCAACGACGGTAGCGGCGACAACAAAATTACGAACGGCCAAGTTGGTGAGGAGGTCGACATGCCTGAGCCGGACGAGGAGCAAGCTTTTCATGGCATCGTGAAGGCGACTGTGTAAGGCGTGGGAGAGAGTTTCACCTGGGGTCTCGTGGAGAGATGTGCGATTGAGCTCATGAAAGAAGGCGTCGATCACGACGGAAGTCTGTTCATTACGGGAAAAGTCGGCGTCCCGTGTCTGATGGGTGAAGAAGAGGAGGCGGGCAACATGACTAGCATATCTTCGTTCTGCCACGGATTGGACCCGTCGGAAGGGCGTAGTGCCGTGGAGGTTTATCGCTTGACGAAATCCATGCGTGACGTCCCTGACGACCTTGGCGATACTTTGAAAGTATAGATGGACGCAGGTTGCAACCGTGGATAAAGTTGCTTGAACGTCCTCCGTCGTGACGGCACCCGTGAGTTGAGCTGCCTTCTCACGGCGTAAAGGCAGAGCGTCGAGGGCTTCATCAAAGTCGGTGATCGACAGGAATGTGTTGCGGAGGGCGATGCCGGAGTCTGCGTCATTTTCCTCCAATTCGGTATGAGATCGTCGACCCGGGGCCAGGTCCGAACTGGAACACGTTAGACGGGCCAGTACGTCGGCGGCACATTTGTGGAGCTCATAAGACGGGGAGTTGGGGTCTGGAGTGATGAGGTCTAGAGTTGAGTCGGTTGTTGTGTCCATGGGGAGGGGTGACGACACCGGGGCGGATTGGATGGGATCTTCTTCTTCTGAGTCAGGAATGCCGACGGGGACTTGGGAGACGGTGACCATTTCCCCGATTGGCTCTTCGGCCGTAACGGGAAAGTATTTGGTCTTGGCACCACTAAACAGAGACTGGGCGCGAACAGCACCGCGGCCAATGATTTGATCAACCTCGGTCGGCGAGGGGTTTCCGGGTGCATCAGGCGGGTGGACGGAGTTCATATGCTGTCGAAGCCGTTTCGGGGTGCCCTTGGAGAGCTTGCAAAGAGGACAGAAGTAGACTAATTTGCAAGTGAATCCTTGAAGCGGGGGGAGGCTCTTGATCGGAAGAGTGATTGCCGGATCGGGGAGGAATTGGGGAGCCTGCAGGTAGTCGGAAAGGAGCGGAGAATCGGAAACAGAGGTACGGTGGAAGGAGAGGGCTTCTTCTGCGACTCTAGAGCGCTGTGCGGCCTGGGGAGTAGGGATGTTGTGAACGTGGCGCAAGTGGTCGCTGAAGGCCCTTGCGCTGGGGGACCCGCTCTTGCAATCGACGCAGACAAGGATGAGGGGGATGGAATGGAAGTCAACAGACAAGGACGTAGGTGCGAGATGCAGTGGCACCCGAGGATCGTTGCGGACGAAAGCGGCGGCATGCGATGGCGTAGTCATTGCGCGTGAAGTCGGGAGAGAGCGGGAAAGGAGGCGAGAGGTGAGGGGTTTCGGGGATGCGAAACGCTGGGGAAGAAGAGAAGAGGGAAAGAGAGAGAGCGGGGGGTCAGTGAGTACGAGAACCCTGTATATGTGAACATTGCGTCGAAATAAGACCTGCGAGGGGCTCATACTGAGTAGGAGAACGGGGAGCCTGGGTAGCACAGAAAGGAAGGGTTGACGTTCCGATACGTGGTGAATTTCTACGATGATGTGGAGAATTTGGCATAGTTACAGTAGTATTGGGTGTCATGGAAGTAGGGCATGCAATTAAGGGTGATTACGTGAGTTAGGGAAACACGTCGTTGTATGGCGTCAGAAGGGAATGGGGATGTGAATTTGATCTGTGATTTGCCAGAGTCTGAATGAGGTGCAGGTTGAGCAATTTTGCTTTTGGTTGAAGTTATGAGTGTGCATCTCGAATTTGAGATTAGGGGGAGGAGGGGGATTACGGGAACACAGTTGTCCGTGTACATTCCTAACAGTGGGGGCCGGTGGCTGTATACTTCCAAAAAATTCTTCGACCGACTTTCCTACGCTGACGGCTTCCCAAGTCCAGGAAAATTCTAACTAATTGAAAACTCAATATTAACATTAAATATATAATGATTACAACATGCGCTAATTAGTAACGAAAGGAAGACACTGGTTACTATTCAACCACCAGGCCGGACTTGCGTAAATGTATTCAAAATCCCAATATTCTGAGAAACTCACCTCGGTAAGAAACACGGGGTACAGAGTAAAGTCTCGATATCGTGAACCCAAATGTGGCGCTTCCGAGCAGCCCATTGAGTTCGCCTTACCGAGGCAGTTCACGGCGGCGGAACTGCTCGTGTACACGTGTACCCGTTTTACGGGTACAGTATGATTTGGACCACACCGGTGGAGACGCTCTTAGAGCGTCTCCACCAATGCCGATGATACGGTCACAGGAACACAAACTCACTTTCCTTGACTCTGTCCATCGACGGGCAACGTCGACGGGCAACGTCGACGGGCGTAATTCCATATCTGGACCACTTCACATTGTGATCCAGCCTTCCTTTTCTTTTAATTCTGCCACATCCAGAGTCTATATCAGAAGAGTCAGCTCTCGGTCAAGCCATTGATCTTGGATTAGGGGATTTTGCGGCATTTACTGGCATTGAGCAAGATCAATTTAACGGTGATTCAGATAGTGAGGACGATCGCTCTACTGTGCCAGCGAAAGACCGGACAGGACGCAAACCGTCGCTTGCTCGGTATCGCGGAACATTAGAAGCTCTATCTAACGAACTCAGTTGTATTATGACGGACGCGAATCTAGTTCAATCGGGGCTGCCTTCGAGCATCAAGTCACTTCTTTATGAGGAACAAAGCCGCGTAAGGAGGCTTCAGCGTTCGAATCTGAGGCAAAATCGTATGGATGGCTTCTGTAGTCGTTGATGGTTCGTTTCTAGTGCGCATTTCGGCCTCGATAAAGTGAACTCTGGGGTTTTCATGTTTTTGTATGTTCATGGTATCGCGTAGTTCATTCTATAGAGTCTAGTTCACGTTAGAAATACGAAAACGTTGATTCTGGGCCAAAAAAGCGGGGTGGCGCCTCCCTCATAGTCCTCCGGTTCAGTGTACCGAGACAGTTCATCATATCAGGTACGCAGCTTATCGAGACTTTACTCTGTAGTTTTGATAGCGAGGGACTACTGTAGTGGCTATTATGTTGGTCGGGCTACTCTTTTGCTGCGGTTATGTACTGCCACAAGAGCGCGCCAGGGACTTACCCGTCTTACATGGACGCACCCGCCATAGTGTAGCGAATCATCTTCATGTCCACCGTAATCACATAATCTCAAACCTGGTCTGGAAGTGCAGGAAATTGCTTTTTTATTGTTAGGACCCTGTCAGTATTGGAACTTTACATGGAATCCCCACCGTTACCGTTGCTGTGGTAGACGAAGCCCTCTATACCGTAGTCTACGAAAATTTCAGATCCTGGACTGATTAGGGTCTGTGCTTCCACGACCAAAATAGTCGGCTGGACTAATTGGGACGGATGAGTGGGAGCTTGCGGTGCCATTAACCTTGCGTTTTGTGGGCGGGGAAACAGCAGCTGCCCCTGTCTGTGTGCTTCGAATTCTTCGTCGTCGTGGTGATAGCGCGCGTCGTTGATGTAACCACCCATTGTGAATGGTGTAGGGACAACGCATATTGCCTTTCGACCGTTCAGCAGGTCCTTGACGGCGTTGAATCCGTGTCCGCGTATGTTCACTTGCAGCGCATATTTGTTGTAGCGATGTATGTCTACCCCGAGTACACCGCCGCCATATTTCTTTGCCATCTGCCTGCGCTTTCCGAGATCGTGGTATACCAACGTACCAAAGTACGAACAGATTAGGTCCCCCTTCTGAAAAGTCTTTGCCGCAAATACACCCTGACCAGCCATTTGGTGCTTGATGGTTGAGGTTGCGACGAACAAACCGTTGGCAGCTGCATCAATCTGCAAAAGTTGTTTCGTGTCTGATTGTTCAAGCAGGCCTTGGTATGGACGGGGCCATTCATGGAATGGCTTGTTCATGCAGTCAATCAGGAATCCTCGATTATCCCAAGTGGATGCTAGATGAGACAGAATATGGTCGGGGAAGCATTGGTATGGTGGCATTCCTTTTGGAGCGTTCCACCTGGGATCAAGCATCTCTGGAGGGGCGTACTGTTCATGCACAGAACAAACTAAAGGAAGGAACTTCGACAATAGTTTGATATCTGTGGCCTTGGTAGCAATGGCTGATGCTGTTCTTCGTAAGACATGGTTGGAAGCCACAGTAAAGCATGCCTCATCTACTTCGCACCCGACAAATCTGCGATGATTGGGGAGAGTCATGCAAGCATGGGCAGTTGAGAAGGTACCGGCGAATAAATCCACCACGATATCACCTGGCTGAGAGAACCTGCAGATGAGTTCCTTGAGGAGGGCAACTGGTTTCTGCTCTGCGCGGAGAGCAAAGGTCTTTGATGGGTCGTTGCTGTTGCATCCTCGGAGCTGTTCACCGGGAAGAAGCCACATGACATTGTTAATGATGTTCTTGAAGGCCGGAAATGTTGAAGGGACGTAGTTAAAGTTCTTGTAGTTAACCATCGCTTCTTCCTCTTTGTATGTAAGACCGTTTTTCTTGATATGGACTGCCAATTCGGCCCCATTTACGAGTGAACACTTCTTTCCCGGGGGTACTGTGATGACTGAGGGATGTCTCTCGACTATCAAGGGCATCGAATCCACAGTGAATGTGGGCCTCTTTTGGCCCCTGCCGAGGTCTGTAGTCGAGGCTTTGAACTTTGTACGCCATGTCATGAATTGCTGTATCGAGCAGAAAATGATGCCGTGTCCACCTTTTCTAAGGACCATAGCTGCAGTTTTCACGACCTCGTCCATGTCTTCATTTGTGAGGCAATCATGGGCCGAGTTTTTCTTGTCCGACTGTCTTCTCGTGTTATAGGGAGGGTCACATAGAAGCAATTGAGCTCCTGAAGAACTTAAAGGGTCCGTAGGTGCGATTAAATCTTCCAGCTCGATGATTTCCTCGAAGCTTGACCGGTACAGCCTCAGATATGGTTTCAGTGCATCTTCCAACTCTTCCATCTTTTTCTTTATCGCTTGGTTTGAAATCGCGCGAGTTCCATTGGCTGGGATCTTGGTAGAGAATGGTTCGAGTGGAGTCTCAGCAGCCGACCGCTCAGGTCTTACTGGAATAATGTTGCCAACAATTTCCTTGACTCGAGGGGCTGTACGTACGTAGTTTTGTACAGCTGACCGCAATCTCATCTCCGTCTCTAACTCCTTTCGAACTGTGTTGGTAAGGCGAAGCGGTATTTTAGAAAAGCGTTGAGGAACTCCTTCGTTGTGCACTTTGAACCTTACGAAACCGGGCCATTTGATGTGAGATGGCAGTGCGTAGAGCTCGTGCGCATGCGTCATTGAATGAATGTCTTGGAAGAACTCTGTGGCAAGAGTGCGTAGGCACTCATCCAGGCTGTTGGTTCTATCACAGACGTGTGCGAACGTTTCTTCTTTCTTATGTGTCAGAGAAGCATGGGGCTCAAATCGCTTCGCTTGCGAGCTTCTGAGAAAGCCTTCTGTACGTGACTGAATGACCCGAAACTGAACGAAATCCGAGGTCAACTGAAGATATGGGAGGAACATGCTTTCGACACCGTCAAAACCGAAGCTGGCAGCATACGTATCCCACGCTCTGACCACTTGCTGAATTGCAGCTCCTATTCTAACTGCTTTTTCGGTAGTGAGGGCGCTCAAGGTTAAGCTGGGAGGGTACGAGGTCGGTTGTGCTATTGATCTTGTTATTTTCCTTTTCTTTGCAGGCCTCTCCTCGTTGATGCTCTTCGTAATGTCAATAATCACGGATACGAAAATGAGCTGCTCGAATCGGGTGACAGGTTTCGTTTTGTAGGCGTAGGTTTTATCTTTTTTAGGCTTCGTCCATGAAAGGCCACTATCTGTGAAGAAAGAGCAAACCAAGTGCCTGTGATTTAAAGGGAATCCTTCGCGTGATGTGTGCTCGAATACGTCTCGAAGTCGCCTATCGGTTTCATTGTGCATCATATCAACGGTGGCAGCAGTGCGAAAGTACAATCCATTGCTACTAGTTTGGAGCTTGGCAATGAGCTGAGTCTTTTCGTAGTTTGTGTAGTCGTTGCCTTCGGTAACAAAAAGGAGTATGTCCTTGACGGCTGGTGGCATCTCCATTTCTGCACGGTTAGCGAAAACCTTCTGGACCCATTCGCAGAACTTTGCAAAAGGAAGGTCTCTGGCTTTCGCGGTGGGTTCCAAAGCATCCCAAGCATCCCGAACGGCTATTGAAAGCTTTGCAAAAGTAGTGAGCTTTGCCATGGTAATGCTATGAGATGAAGGATGGGAGGATATATTAGGTAGAAGGCAGGGGTGGTGATTGACTCGTGCGAGGGCGGCGTGGATTCTGTTGTCGGTAGTCTTTTTAAATTGGGGCAACAAAAGAAGTAGGAAGGCGCCGGATAGCAATCGGGTAAGTGCGACGAATGGGGAACGACGTGTGCCGACGCTGGATGGGAGACTCTTTAAAGAGTGTAGTTGTTGTTGGAAGAATGAAGGGGAATGGTCGAAAGATCTGAAGAGGGACACGGCAGTGGAAATGTGACGATAAGTCAGCCGGATGAGGTGAATGGGTCGACCGAGACTTTCAAAGACGGATTAGCGCAGTGGTCAGAGAAGGGGATCCCAAGCGTGTTTGTTGGGGTGGGGGAGGCACAGCGACGGATAACGCTAATCCTCTGATGAATCGAGGGATCGCGAGGTGGAGAATGGTCATAAAATGGGGTTTGAGCGTGCTTAGTCGGCGTGGGAGGGCGAGGGAGGGCGAGGGAGGGCGAGGGAAAGACGTGTGGAGGCCGATGGGAAGTTGGGTTGAGATGACGTAGTACAGCGTAGTACGACATTGGTTTCAGGTGTAGTATGATTTGGCAATCATACTGGCAAAGAGTGGGAAATTTTATTATTAAAACATGCTTGGCCGAGTATGATTGCCGAATCATACTGGCCGGAACCCCCAAAAAATTACTGAAAAGTAGGTCTTTCCCAGTATGATTGGGCAATCATACTCGAAGCGCCCGCCAGGTCGACCGACGTAAATTTTGGGGGATGAGCGGGGAATGCCCTGGCTTCCATGCCGGCTTGCGCACGTGGAGGGCGCTGATTGGCGGGATGGAGGGGCTCAATGTAACGGCCCTTGCTGGTGGTGGCGTCCACTCTCCTACTCTATTGATGGTCCCATCAACGGCTTCCATCTCGAATGAGTCCCCAGGCGACCGGTTGAAGAGTGTGTTGAGAGAATTTCTGTCGTTCCTGCTTTGAACGTGGGGCTTATACTAGGGGGATTCGCGAACGCTTAGGTGAATCGTTCGGGAATCGCTGGACGAGAGCTGCTGCGCATTGGAGTTGTATTTGGTTTACGTGGATCAGGCTGAATCGCGACCGTTGCTTGGAATCTTGGCACGAGAGCTGTAGTGTGGCTGCGTTGAGTAAGAGTGATTCACTTTGCGTACTATCAGGCTGTATAAAAGCTTTGATATGGTGGACGGGAGACCAGTTGCGGATGCGGAACGTCAAGGTGGATCTGAAAGCGGTTCAGAAGGCGAAATGAACCAGGATTCGAGTCGGAAACGATTGGATAGGGGAGAAAGACGCGCTCGTGCTGAGAATGAAGAAGCAGCTGGTACCGTAGCTAGTGCTCGGACCGACAATAGCTCTGGCAATGGGGCGAGTGCTGAAAGGAGGAAAGGAGGCGCGGAGGTCGTCGTGGTCGTGGTCGTCGTGGTTCTCGCGGTGCTCGTGGTACTCGTGGCACTCGTGGTACTCGTGGTGCGCGTGCTGCGAATGATGGGAGTGAAGGTGGAGTAGAAACGGCTTCCGTCGCAGGCAAGAGCGCCAGTGTTGCTGCACGCGGTGCCGCTGAGGATGCTGCGTCCGTGGGCAGAGCAGCGGCTACGACTGCGATGCCCATATCCGTTGGACCAGTTGTTCTGCGCGTGCGCAGTCCACCTCGACCCCGAAAGAAGGGAGGCCAAACGATCAAGAGAGCAGCATCAAATTCCGCTGAGGAAGGAACCAGAACCCTAACCGATACGGAAGCAGCAGGAAGGTCTGGTTACAGGCGGGAGGGTTCAGACGGTGTTGGAATATCGGAAGAAGCTGCTGACGTCATAATTGCGGACTCTGACGAAGAGGAGCGTGCTGCGCAGGACAGGCTTAAGAATGACAATCCCCTGCTGGCTCCTGAGGTAGATTTGAACAACTACCGCCAGTGTATTCTCGAAATCGATGTTTCTTTGATAAGTGAGCCAAAGCAGAGCATTCGTTTGGTGGATGAGGAGCACCTCAGAGAGATGCGCCAGTCAATCAAAGAAAATGGATACATGACCAGCTCCGGCACGCTATCGGTAACACTGAAGGAGGGCAACGGGTTAACCTGTGCCTTGGCTGAAGAGATGATTACGAATGGGAAGATCACCAGGGAGGTGTGGTTGATTGATGGGCGGCACCGGCTCATCGTGATCATCAGAGAGAGAATCCAAACTGTCAAAGTGACGCTGTGGATTCCTCGTCGAGATGTTCCGTGTCTCCACTCTGCGGAGATTGTTAGCATTGGTGCCTTTTTGAACAAGAGTACCTCTACGAACAGAGAGATGACCTTGCAGGACCAGATTCATGCTTGTGTGTCTTTAGCAAGGACGCTTGATGCCAGAGAAGACGTTGATATTCGCGCATCTAATTCTTCCCATCTGGCGACTGCCCTCTTCGCCGGAAAGACTTTGGGGAAGCAGAAGATGAGGCAGTTGCAACGTTACGGAATGATTGGCCTGAAACTTGCTCAGAACCAGGCCATGTTTGATATCTTTTTAGAGGAGACGAACACTCAATTGAATTTGAATCTTAGTCACGTGGCATCGGATGTTCTCCTTGGTATGGACTTGGAAGGGTTCAGGCTTGGACTGCAGTGCGTGAAGCAGAGAATTGAAACTGCAAACCAAACTGGATGGAGGGCCACTGGAAGGTTTGATCGACTAAGCAGAGCATTCTACAATGCAGTGGCCGAACAATACGGTGAGGTCAAAAAAGCTGCAGAGTTCTGCGGGTGGCCCGTCCGTGAGTTTTTGCAGCGTACGGTAGGAAAGACTAAGGTAACAGTTGGAGAGAGCATTCGGACGGGCATGGGAAGGTTTGACGAAGGTCAGAAGATGAAGGGCGTTATGAAAACCAAGCTGACGAATCTGAAGAAGCGTCTGAAGGCATTGCCTGGAGTCGAAGACTACGAGGCTGAGTCGGAGTCAGATTCGGAGGTGGAGGGAGGATATATAACCCTCACTAACTCAGAATCGTCAGGGAGGAATGATGGCGACCATGAGCATGAATCGGAGTCGCCTCGAGGAACACCTCCCAATTCCAAACCAGGAGATTCATTGCGGCCGAAGCAGACTCCGGGCCCTGCCCAGAACTCTGAGCTGGCTAAGGAGCCGAAACAGCCACAAGGGAATGGGACCAAGCAAACTGAAGGCTCCAGTCAGCGACCTAAGCGAAAGAGTAAAAAGCGGAACTACAGCGAGCGCGGGGAAGATGAAGAGGATTTCGAGCCCGACTCCGGAAGGGGAAGACAGAGAAAAAAGCCGAAGATTGCGGGGACGGGGAAAGATGATGTCAATCCTGCGGCCACGGATGAGGGGTCCGGGTATATGCCGCGAGATGATCTGGTGCGTGCTCTAGAAGGCTTGCCTGAGAACGAGGTTATTCGGATTATGGATGCCCTTGGTCTGGATGTCGTCTCTCGTCCGGAAAAGGAAACTGTTCGAGATGAAGGGAAGTTTGCCTCCACGGATGGAAGCGGCTTTAAAGATGAAGTTGCAGCTGTACTGCCGATAGGGTATGACGACCCGGTTCCATACGAAGGTTTAGAGCATCCGCAATGGTGCCGGTTTGCTTTTCTATTCCCTAGTCAATGGCCAAAGAAGAACCCTATTCGTCATGCTATGCCGTTTTTGGAGACGATACTCGTTCCGCATGAACACCGGGCGAACGTGTTTTTTAACAGTGCAGCCGATGTGCTTCGAGATAATCACCACTTGGTCTTCTGGCGTGCAGCGCTGAACTACCTCGTCGATCATCCACAAGAAGAGGTCGTTCCCGATGGCGAAGAACGCTTTACTGAAGTCCCCAAGAACCTGCTTCCTTGGGCGTCTGCCATTGCAAATGACTACGCTGCTCTCGCATATTTCGCTGAGAAACGAGGAGAGCTTGAATCTCAGGGGTACTGCGTTCTGAGCAACTTTCTGGATGATGGACGCAACCCGGAGAAGGTGGGGTCGGTGACAATACCGCAGATGGATGGGGACCGGCATGTTTTCTCACGTCTTCGGGCTGAAGTGCAGGCCTCTTTTCCTGGCGCTCAGGCTCTGAGGGATCCCGACAATCGCACGGTGTGGAATTGGATTGTGAATGAGGGTTTCGATGTCGATGCTGTGAAGGGTGAGAAAGGGATTGCTCGCTACACCACTACCAATTTCGGGGTGACTACTCATCTAGAGCAAAACGCAAGCACGGTGCTGACTGCTCGGCTGAGAGCGCTTTTGGACATCCGTATTTCGCAAGCGCTGGCGGCGTTGGTGGTATGGAAAAATAAGAGCGGTAGCGAGGAGATGTATAGTCCGAAGACCGGTGGGCGGTGGTTGCTGACGGCGAAAGGGTGCAAGCGCCAGGCACTGCATACGGATTTTCCTTCTATGAGCAGAACGGACACCGTTCGTGGCAAGAGAAACCCCGGTTACTTTACTATTACCACAGGCAGTTTAGAAGTGCCGGTCTGGGTTTGTCCGTTTTCGCATAAGACGGTATCGATGGCCCCAGAACGAGGTATTCGCGCTATGTCGAAAGGGAGTGTGGCACGAATCCTCAGGATACCCCCGTACTCTATCTTCGTCGGTCGTGGGGACATGTTTCATGCTGGTGCCGGATATGGAGATTCAGCAGGGGACGGGAGCTGCCTTCGATATCACCTGTATTTCGTGCCAATGAGCCATCGCTTAGAGGATGGTGTTCATATGCTCCAAAAGTTTGATCCCATTATGAAGACCAACCTGGACGACGATACGGACGAGGACGTAAATGAAGGTGAGGATGATGCAACCGGCGAGGTTGTCGGCGAAGGGGATGTGGATGGGGATGACGGTTATGTGGATGATGTGGAAGCCGATGGGGAAGGGGATGATGTTGTAATGAAGGAGGGAGTACCTGCTACTCAGCCAGTGCAAATTCTCAAAGAGGGTAGCTCGACCGCGAAAGCTGCTGTTGGGCCTTCAGGTGGGAATCCTGTCCAATTGCCAATCCCTGATACCCAGGAACAGGAGGTAACACCAGATTTAGATGAGTATGAGGAGAAGAAATCTGACTAGGGTCGAAGTAGGAATGCCTTGAAAAGTTGTTAGTACTTGTTGTAAAAGTAGACCCTGCGCGCAGCGGAGAGTATCCTCGCGCCTTACCGGTGAGGGTGTCCTGTAAAAGATATTTTCTATTTGGGAAGTCAGGGACAGCGGAAAAGAAGGGGTTCAAGAGCGTCTACATGGGGATTTAAAGGCAGGCTCTCGACTGCATGCTGAATGAGCCTGGTTGTAGGAGTATAGATAGTTGTGTCGCGCAATTTTCCCGCCCTAGGTAGTGGGCAACATGGAAAAGAACATTCTGATCAGTTTACTTCAACCTATGTACTTTCTTGGGGCCAAGAGGGGGATATTTCATATAAATAATAAAAACTGCGTGGGCATTAGCAACGCTGACCTAGAGTACCGTTTTTTGTTAAATTGTTGTACAGCTGGTTGCCAGCCGCCGAAAAGAAGGTAAAAGCTATGAATGGCATGTTACCTGAAAGAGCATGATACTTAAAATAATAATTTGTTAAATTGTTGTAAGAGCCATGAATGGCATGTTGCCTGAAAGAGGAAGATATTTAAAAGAGCAATGGGAAAAGGCGGTTATTATTACGTTTGGGGAAAACATTACAATAGGAGCATGACGATAGGAGCGGTTGCGTATTTTCAATGTGTGCAATTTTCTTCATTGGGCGGTTTTGGCGTTTGAGCGATGAACCGCATTCCATACGGCACAAGTTTTAGATGGGCGCGTCATTGACTTGGAGTAGAATAGCTTTTTTTGATTTCTTCATAAGTAGAGCTTAGTAGAACTTACATGAGGAAACGATTCTGAGGTGGAGAGAGATTTAGAGACAGAGAGAGAGAGAGCTACCACTTGCGCACGTTTACTCGTTGTTTTTGTATAGAAGGACGATATATCTGTGAAAGAATGCCTTCATCACGTCTTAATGTCGGAGATATTGTGTTATTTACAGCAATCCCCGAAGTACAGATGTCACTAGGTGTGCAAGGGAGGTATGCCAGAGTTGGACAAGTTTGGTGTTCGACTGAAGATGGGAACGACATACTTGAAGTGAAGGGATGGTTCGGGACTAGAGCTAGCCTTGAGCAAATCAAAATTTTACACGTAATCTGGAGAAAGGGAAGAAGTAAGCTTGGAGTGCAGGGAAGGACTATTGAAGGAATTGAAAAGAATGGATTGTGTCTAGCAAGCGGTGTGCGCATATCAAATCATACATTCATGGAGGATGGAGCTGTGACGTTGAATCGCGTGGCGTCACGTCTGTTCTCAGGAAGAGCCACTGCGCCATCCGTCCTCTTCGCCGCTGCTATAGTGCTGAACTGCGACGCCAGAGTGACCCAAGTCGATCCAAATCCGTATCTGAACCCGTATGAAATGTTTTAAAAGGCTAACGAGGCGTTGAATGCAGACAGCGCCACTACCCCTACGCAACCGGCTGTGGCGTGGTATACCTTGGCGCAATCGGTATACTCTGGGGATATAGAGATATTCAGTTCGAATGTAGCGTATGACACGTATATGGAGACCATCACATGCCTCCAGAACTGCAGCTTCAGCCCGCATGATGCCCGCGGCATGATAACATACGATTCAGATTTGTTGAGTACCTTGGAAGCAACGAAACGTTTTCAGGAGGTAGATCGCAAGAGGCTGAGTATGTCTTTGATGAACTTGGATATAACTCCGCAGTTTGCCGCAAGCATTTGCAAGGAGCTGGGGATCCGGGATACGTTTGACGAAAAAGTACTCATGGCGGGGGCGTTGTGCCTAGAAAGTGAAGCCAGTACGCAACAAGTCGAGTACGCCGAAACCATGTTTTTTGAAGAGGATGGGAGAGCAGACGAAGACGCGGAATGGCGACATACATTCAGTCACCACATGGCGTACTCTATCCACCATGCGGACAGAAACGACAGAAACGTCGCCGTATCGATTGGGAAATTTGAAAGGGAGGGAGAAAGCGTAGGCAGGAGGCACGCAGATTGTGAACAAGATTATGTGTTTGTGCATATATCAGACGTAACGAGATACATCGGTCATGACCTGAACAGTCTTCTGCTGAGCGGAGCGATGGAGAGAGGGCGGACGCACTTCTTGCCAACGGGAAACATGACGATGCTCCCAAAAGCTATTGCGAGAATGGCGAGTCTGGCAGGGTGGCGGGGAAGCTGCACCCTCACGGTACGTTTCCCAATTTCGAATGGCATGATCAACGATTCGGATTATCACATATGCTTATCTCGCATCTCAAAGCCGAAGATACTGTCGTACGTGGAGGCTGAAGAGCAGATACAATCAGAGGAGATGAACGATTTGAAGCGTATCTATAACCTGGTGAACCAAACATTTCCTCAGGCCGTGGAAGAAGAAGAATACGTTGACTATCACGAGTTGAACGTTGATGCACAAGAACACATGGGGATATCTGTGTCGCCTCGGGTGCGCACCAAAAGGGCGTCCGTACTGATTTCGTCGATGGAAAAGGCGGCAAACATCGCCTGCGCTAGGTACGCCGAAGACAGAGGCGTGCCCATGTCCTTTTTGAACCAAATGGCACCCGATGACGTGAATAGTGTTCCAAGTTTTGTGTTCTGTGCAGAGATCCTCCCTCACCACGTCCAGGATGAAGAAGCCTGTGCTTTGATTACCTCTCCAGTCCATCGTGGGCCAGATCTGATCAACCACATACAGCTGAAAGCACAGCTACGGAAGGATGCACAGCGACGAACACGCAGATATCTTACAAGAGAGAAAATCATGGAGGAGATTGAGAACAACAACTTCACCCTCAAATACCACCGTGGCATACAGATGGAAGACAGAATCACGCAGTATTATACGCACAAGTTTCTGAAGGGCCAAACTCAAAAGACGCTAGTGGGGACGATGTTGGGGTACCCCTCGGACGTAACAGATTTGAACCCAGACACAACGCGCATCAACGATATGCAGGCATCTGGATGCCGTTCCTTCCAGAAATGCCTCGTGCAATTAGATAGCAGTGGAATTCGCATTTTCGTGATGCTTCCGTGTGGAATCGCAGCAGGATCGAAACTGAATCTGTCGTTGTCCTGGATTTGCCCAGACAGTATGCGTCATGACGCATTTGCTACACAAATGGCAATGGATGTTACCGGATAACCACGCGATGCAAGCCGAGGCCCAGTCTTTGGGCAGAAGTGGAAAAGTAAAATACGCACAGGGTAGAACCAGGTTTTCACAGATAATTAGGAGATATTCCCTTTTATAATATAGAGTAAGGCATATTCCCTATACCCAAACGACATTACAAATTACGATGAAGTACTGTGGGAATGGAAAAAGCAATTAGCACATCACCAAGTACTAAAGAATATTACAATTAGCAGCAATAGTCCTGTTACGCAAAAGTAATACTAATTCACCCCGAGCCCCATTTTTATAAAAAGAAACATTTGGAAAACATTAGTGTAATTTGAAATATTCAAATGGAATTTGCAATTTTTTAAATTAATGTAATTTCAAACAAATGCGATTAGCAGAAAAGTGGGAAGAGGACGTATATACTATAGATTAGGGCATTAGGTGCTTAGAGGTGGTTAGGAGGGTTAGGAGGGTTAGGGGTGGTGAGGAGTGGTTAGGAGATTAGGAGGGTTAGTAGCTTAGGTGCTTAGGTGCTTGGGTGGATTAGGGGGTTATGTGATTATGTGCTTATGTGCTTAGGTGATTAGGTGATTATGTGATTATGTGCTGAGGAGATTACGTGCTTACGTTCTTACGTGATTACGTGATTACGTGATTATGTGATTACGTGATTATGTGATTACGTGCTTACGTGATTACGTGCTTACATGCTTAGGTGCTGAAGTGCTTACGTGCTTACGTGCTTAGGTAGGGATGATGTACTTAGGTTTACTTTTGTGTACTTATGGACTTAGGATGCTTCGGTACTTAGGTAAGGGGGTGGGCTTAGGCTGGTAGGCTTAGGTTGGGAGGTGGGCTTAGGTTATGGTTGTGGGCTGAGGGTTGTGGGCTTAGGTTGGGAAGTGGGCTTAGGTTGTTGTTGCTGGGCTTAGGCTGGTGGGCTTAGGTTGTACGAATGGGCTTAGGCTACGGGGATGGCGACAATAAATACCTATGGGGACGGCGGTGAAATCCAATCCAGTGTAAGCAGCGCAGTTTGTGGTCCCAGTGTCCCAGTTGTCCGAGTTAGTGGCTGACAGTGTCTGTGGTTGCGAGTTCGATTCTAAGTCCGGTCCGAGTCCGATTGTGGGGGCCCTGTAAGGAGCAAGTTGACTGACTGAAGCGGGGAGTGTGCCACGTAACGACGGTGTGGTTTACAGTAAGCTTTCTTTCTGTAAGTTGCGCAGATGTTGTTTTGTCATAAGTTTCTGACGGCGTTACGAGATTAATTTACTAATTTCTACTGTATGATCAACTGGAAACAGCGCTTGATGCGCAATTTACACCATTGCGGAAAGGGTGAAAACAAACCTGTACGGTGTGGGGTGTACTGCAATCAGCTCTTCCGCTTCAATACTCAATTTCTTCTTTTTTTATTTTTTATTTTTTATTGTCACCCACCCACCCGCCGCTGCCGCCCCCGCCCGCTGTCCGCACATCACCCCGCACCCCACCGTCCCGTCCCGTCCCGCCTCACCGCGCCGCGCCCCCCGCCCCACCCCGCCCCACCCGCCCCCGTCATCGTCGTCGTCGTCGCATCGCCGTTGCCGTCGTTGCCCGTTCTCCTCATCGCTCGCTCGCCCTTCGCCTTCGCCCGCCCGCCCGCTCGCCCGCCCACCCGCCCGCCCGCGCCAGCCCTATCGTGTGAATACAATACCCCCGCCGCCGCCGCTGCCTGCCCGTGCGGGCCCCCCCCCGCTCACGCCGCCCGCCGCACCGCCTTTTTCCGCACCTACAGACAGACAGACAGCGCCGCCGTCCTCCCCCATGCTACTGCTTACGCGGGCAGGCAGGCCAAATGGCACGCCCACCCCATCGCTTCTGCCCCCCTCCCCCTCGGCGCCACCCCCCCTCTCCTCTCATTCTCCTCGCGTCCCTATTTCCATCCTCCCCTCTCACTGAACTGAACCAACCAACTCTGTACTACTGTACCATTCTTCTCGCGTCCCTAATTCCGTCCCCGTCCCCGCCACCCCTCTCTCTCTCATTCTTCTCGCGTTCCGATTTCCGTCCTCCCCTCTCACTCAACTAACCAACTCTGTACTACTGTACCCATATTCAAAATTACCGCGACCTACCCCGCCGCCGCCGTCGGACGTCAGGTGCCGATGAATCGCATTTTGAAAGCAAGCACGAACAAACGAAATGCACTGCGCGTAATTCGGTTTCCTCCTCCGGTTCGGTTGTGAGCGTGGATATTTTGGGGAATGTTGTCGGGGCGCGAACGGTTGACGCCGAGAAGGAGAAAGTGGCTAAAACGCGTTAGACTTGAAGGGAAGGCAATGTCATGTCATCATAGGAGGCAGAAATCCGCAGTCGGTCATTGCATCGGAGCGGAACCTGGGGCAGCTTTATCGAGTCTCTGCGCTACGGCGTTCAAGTGGTTTCTGTTTTTTTTGGTTTGGTTATCGCCTCAAACCCAAAACTGAACCATCCATCCATCATACTTCAACATGTCGCAGTTGGCTTTTTCGGTAGACGTGACACAGAAGAGACAGATTGTGCAACAACTGAATCATAGAAAATGAGGAACTTGTCTGAAGAAGGCAATCACCACCTGGGAATCTGTTGTCAAGGGCAGGGCTGGCTCAAAGAAGACGGGAGATGCATGAATGAGAGATGGGCGTCTAACAAGCGTGAAAATGCTCGTTTCTCCAATGCGTTGGAGAAGCAACTCTTCAGCTACAGATTGGATGAAGCGTGTGACCCGCGTGAGCGTTGGTGCGGTTACGTGTAATCGCACAGGAGCGGGTCGCTTTGTTGCCTGTACAGTACTGAAAAATTTCCGATGTGTAGAGCCCGTCGTCCCGCGCCGTCGCCCTCGCCGTCGCCGTTATCGCTTTTGTCGTCGACTAACTTACTGCGCATCAATTTTGAAGAGAAAGGAGTTTACGAGTTGGTGAGTCTGAGCTGCCACGATGACATCATCCGCACCGTCGTCCAGTGACGTCATTAGGATTATCATCTCCACGGATAACCACTTGGGCTACCTGGAAGAGGATCCTGTTCGCGGCGATGACTCCTTTCGCAGTTTTGAAGAAGTCCTGCAACTGGCCACTGCCAACAAAGTCGACATGCTCTTACTCGGCGGGGATCTATAGCACGACAACAGCCCCTCTCGCAGTACCATGTTGAAAACAATTCTTCTTCTTCGCCAGCACTGTCTGTCTTCCGACGGTGAAATCCTTCTCGAAGTGCGCTCCAACCCTGTTGCTCTCCCTGCCGCTGTCAATTCCATGGATCCCTGTGTTGCCGTTTCCCTGCCAGTATTTGTCATTCATGGAGGGCATGACCAACCCACAGTCGAAACAGGAACAGGCCGTGCACGTGCAGCCCCTACTTCCCCTCTTCATCTTCTCGCACAGGCTGGACTTGTGACATATTTCGGTCAATCGCCGTGCTCCACAAACATTGAGGTTGCCCCGATCCTCTTGCAGAAAGGACAAACAAGGTTGGCGCTGAACGGCTTGGGAAATGTAAGTGATGAAGTACTGCGTGAGAAGGGGGTGAAATGGCTTGGTGCACAACTGCAGCAACAGCGCCATTTGCATTTGCATTTGGATGTGGAGGGATGCCATAAAGACGTTGATGAACTCAACGACCGTGTACCCTGGTTTAATGTGTTTGTGCTTCACCAGAACTGCGCTACCGGCAGATCGTCGACGAGGGGCATTCCAGACACCCTATTGCCAGCCTGGCTTAATTACGTAGTCTTGGGGCACGAACACGAGAGCAAGCCTGACGTCAGGCGATCGAAACCAGTAATCGTGCAACCAGGCTCCACAGTTGCCACTTCACTGTCCGCGAGAGAGGGCAAGCAGAAGCATGCAATTTTACTCGAGATACACAAAGAACAACTCGTCAAGCATGTCCCCATCCCACTGTACACAGTGCGAAATCTCCACGTTGAAGATATTATTCTTTCGGCACAGTCAGGGTTGTCCCAGACAGATCCGGAGGGGCTGAACAAATTTTTGGAGGATACTGTCAACGACATCATCGAGAGACAGCAGGCTTTCTTTGATCGGGTCGTAGCGATCTTTCGAGGTCGTCGTGGCGCTCCCAAAGACGTGGTGGTCCATGGAGTGCGGTATCCCCCACGTTCTTTCTATACTGAAAAACTTTGCTCCATAGTCCGGCAACCACTCATCATACTGCGAGTAGAAACAACCGGCAAATGGCAACTGCCCAATCCCACAACATTTGGTCAGACTTACATTGGTCGAGTAGCATCACCGGGAGATATGCTACAGTGTTACAGAAGCGAGAAGGAGAAGAAACTGAGAAGACAAAATGCAAAGGCCCCATTCCAGAGGAAGGCATCTGCGATGGCGAGCCAAGACGAGGAGGGCCTTCCTCGCAGTCGTCGCCGCGGCGCAGAAATTGTCATCGTGATAAGTGATGAAGAGGAAAACACGCCCTCTTCCGTGGGCGTGAGCAAAGCTTTCCGTAGAAAGCCTTCGCCTGGAACAGCTGAATGACAACCAGATCGAGATTATCAAGCGACCCATCAAGCGATTGCTCTTCGCGCGTTTGCCCGCCTTTTTTTGCTCGTGGAGACGACGACGACGCCGCTGCAGCACTTTCATATCTGTCTGTCTCACTCAGTTTTCAGTCAATTTTTTACGCTGTCTTGCAGAACCGAGTTCTGAAAAGGACGAGGGAGGCGAAGGCGCACACGTTGTGGGAAATTCCCATGTCCAGTAGGACGAAAACAGCGGAGCAGAATGCGTAGCAAGTCATTTGAGAAACTGTTCTACACTACTGTACGAAACTGAGGACAACATATGTGTTGCGTGTCATGAACGGCATTGTATTGTACACGATGCCAATCACAGGCTTGCGGTATTTCGGGTACTGTTCCCGGATGTCTATATAACAAGCGAAGCCAAAGCCCTAGTAGACCTAAAACCTTACGACGATTACTTTATTTCCAGCTCACCATCCAACCTACCTCGTTGTCCGCGCTGGCGAGCTGCACACACCGTTCGTGTGCAGTTTTTTTTTGGGGAATGCTACGCAAAAAAACCGGAGATGTCATGGTCATCTCCCTTTTCGCGTGATCCTCCACGTCGGCAGCACCAGTGGCTACGGCAAGTGCGCGGACTAGACTCCTTGCCGTGTCCACATAATCGGTATGGTCAATACCGACGTAAGTCGATCGCAACTGTTCGGCGCTGGTGTTCATTTGCTGCGCCATAATGTCGAGGAAAGCAGCTTCGGTGAGGGTTGGAAAGATTTTCTTTTCGCGAAACGACTTCATCATCATGGTGCCATAGCTACTTCGCAGGGTCATAACAGTGCAATCCACCAACGTAGGCTCAGAGACACTCAAAAACCGCTTGAATGTCTTGGTAATTTGGGGAGAACGCAACTCGACACCACTCTCCGAATGGACAATGAGGGTTTTGTTCGACATGTCGCTCTCGTCAAGGCGTGCGGCCTTCAAAATTTGAGGACGGACAACAGCACAGTGAAACTTAATATACGGCAATATGTACCCAGGAAAAAGAACACAGGGCATCGCCAGGCTGCGGCGAGTCTTCTCCCGCACAGTGCGCAATTCCAGAAACCCTTTAACTCTCGCCATCTCCGACATGTCAACCAGGTCGCTGTCTGAGGGAACCTGCAGTTGGGTATATACTTGCGGACGCTGTCCACCGCCGGTCAGGACCAAAACGTTGATAATGTTAATGCACCATTTGTTTTTGAGGCGGCCATCTGCAAACATTGTCTCTGTGGCGGAATCCTCACCTACATCCGCCCGGAAATCGTCGAATGACGTCATGATATCGTCCAGGGACTTTCGAATTCTTTGCTTACATCTCCGAAAGTCGTCGGGCAAAAATAAAGCGGCGCGCTCTACTCTGTCATCAATCACTTGGCGATCTGTCGTCCTTTGGCGTCCCAATGCCTTTTGCACGTTGTATATCGCGCGGAGATGTATCCGCGAACGTTCAGCATCAGCTCCCAAGATTGCGTCCCTCCCCTCAAAGTAAATTTTTGCGTGCTCCGCCACTTTCTTCAGGCAGAAAACTTTCGTCATGACAGTTGTACATACAGTACGAATGCGGTAGTGCGAAACTAGTAGTTCTACTGTGCTCCGGTCGCAAATAGTCGTGAAGAGCACGCCGGACTCCCACATCGATTCAACCTCAACCTTTTGACACATGACGGCCAAGCGCAGCAACTGCCCTGCCGCCATGCACACTTGCTTCCAGGAACCATTCTTACCGCCTCCTGCAATTTTTGGCTCATACTCCAAATGGAATATTTCAGCGAGGTCGTCATTATTTTTTTCAGAGACTGGCACTGATTTGTAGGCGGGACGGCCTTGTCCAACTACTGTCTGTGTCTGGAGGGTGGCTTCCTGCGATGAGAAGAAATTCGGATCACACCGTACCAGGCTGTGGAGAGTGCAAGCCCAGGCATCTTCAGTTGACAAATCTAAAGCTCCAATTGTTCCTGACATGGGGGCGCCCTTTCTACGGCGATTGCGGCCTCCACTGACACCGACGGGTCGCATTTGAGGACGCACGCGCGAGACTCTTGCGGCCAAGACATCTGAATGTTGCTTCTGAACCGCCTCTATGTCAATTCGTGCCGTTTTGAACCGGGGGGGGCCTTTCTGCGTGTTGTCATCGTCATTTTCGGAACACACGGGGCTGTCGTCCGCAAATAAGGGAGGGGGGAATGGTGGCTGCACTGTGACGCAGGGCTTCTGGCTGGAGAGGTGTGACTGGAGAACACAGGTCCGGTTGACAGGAGCTCTGTGCGTGGGGTGTAACGTCCTCTGCCGTGCGTTCCACACGGTTTTTGTTTGTGGCTTTTTTTGCCTTTTTGTTTTTTTTGCGAAGCTTTTTCCCTTCGGATGTGAGCTGGGCACTTTCCGATCCATTCGCAGCCTCTCTTTTGCGACCCATGTTCAAGTAATGTGCGGGATGATGGGAGAAAAGTTGGTGTGGAGACGGGCCGGAAAGTGGATCAGGGGGTGTGAGGGGGGGTGGTGGTGGTGGAACGGCGTTAAAGTACAAAGGATAAGGAGCTGCAAGTGGTAGGGCATATAGAGTACAGCGGGATTAATGCAGTGAAAGGCCGCAGAGCTGGTCGGGGTGGCCAGGGAAAAGGGCGGGCATTTTTGAAAGCAGTGGGATTGTGCACCCACAGCAGTCTCAGAAGTCACCCAGCCACCGTCATGCTACAGATACACTACTTGTAGTGAGAAAATAAAGCAGCACGCGACTTGTTGCCGCGATGGAGCCAGCAGATGCCACGCTTGTAAACTTTGATCGCTCATCGTCGTGGCCGCACGAGCTGGCCACCGTAACATTAGTACGTGATCCGTATGATCTGTCTTTACCCGACGGTACACTACTCCCATTCCCAGCCGTGTAGCGCCACCAGATCATCAGAAACCGTATTCCATTAACCGTTACACACAGAGAAAATGCGATACTGTGTGGCGATGGGTGAACAAATTTCACCCATCGCTTATGATCAAGCATCGCTTGAGTACTGTAAAGGGGACAACGACAAAACATTATTATGAAAAAGGTACTCTTTCGCGGAGTGGGGGTTGTTTTCCGTCAAATCGGATGGGTTGAGGTCGGATGAGGTCGAGCAGACAGGAAATGACTGGCGAGTAGCGCGATTGAGGATAGAGCTGGCGCCGCGAAAGGAGTGCGAGCAGCTACAGGGTACGTGTATTTACTCGCGGTCTAACGAGAACAAATGTCACCCATCGTTTATGATCAAGCAACTTGCTGGATCATAAACGACGAGTGAATGATTGAACGCTTGACTAAAGGGGACAACGGCGAAACAATATCATAGAGAAGGCACTCCTTCGCAGAGGGGGGGAGGGGGCTTTACCCGTATGCAAAGAGCGCACTCTCAGACAACGTAGAGGGATGTCAGCGCAAGGGACGTTCTTTGGCGTTCGCACTGGCGTTTACGACTGTGAATGGGCACTGCAATGAAAAGAGCGTGAAGAAAAGGAGTGGAAACCCTGCACGACCTGCATTGTCATAAGACTACACTTGAATTAAAAAACCTTACACCGAATGCTGTATGAACGAAAATAGTCACTTACTGTAAACGCACAGTGTATCACCCCTCCATCTCCGTCTCCTGCATCATTGGGACGCCACGTCTTCACCCAACGCGCCGCCACTCCAGCATTCCCATGGGTTGAATCCCTATCGGCGCGATTGCCGATCCTCCCCGCACCAAAAAAACCCTCCATCCCTGACATGGAAGCTGCACCAAAAAACCCCTCTATCCCTGACATGGAAGCTGCTGTCTCCCACCGACGTGCGAGTCGCGGCAGGCTTCCCACAACCCCGTGCGGCGCCATCGCCGGCTCCACCTCCTCCGCTCGCAACGCAGAAGCCGACTGGAAGGCGTTTCGCCCTCTGCAATCTATATACCTAGACTCCGAGCTCGCCGTTATACGTCTCGCTGTCGCCGGCCACCCGATCTCCGACTACTTTCAGCGCTGCAAAACGGCGCGTCAGGCCCCATCTCGTGACCTCGCCTACGAGATCGAGCAGATGTTCCCCCTCGCCGCTGCGAGGCACGTCACTCGTCTACGCCAGGTGCTCAACAAACGCTCTGTGCCTCATGAGCATACTGCTTGGGTAAAGAAAGCTATCATTACCATGCTGAAAGCACCCATAGCCGCGTTTCTCGAAATTGCGGATATGCTCGCGGAAAACGCGATGCAGAGTGTTGGCAAGCGCAATCATCATCAAAGGATACGTGCCGCCCTGAATCGTATGCTCATGTATCTGTCAGACTGCTGGCGGTATACGATGGATCATGACACCGCAAAAAATGCCGCCCAGATGCTCCAGGTTTTGAGCCCAAGTGATCCTGAGGCTCATTTCAGATTAGCTATGAATCTTGCCATGTTGTGCAACGGAAATCAAGCTATTCGCCCTTTCTTTCATTACTGTGTCTTTCTTGCTAACAGAAAAGTATGCGTCATGCATAAAGAAGCTACTGTGGTGAACAAGTTTGTGCAGGGGCTCTCGTGTCATTACTTGGTTGAAACTCCCGACCGACGCCGCCCTGTGCTAGAGCTAGAAAAGCAACGCTTCTTTGCTCTCCTCATCAAAACCTTGTGGACTCTTCTCGGAAACGATTTAAAAATGGGGACAGACTCTGTGCGACGAATGCTCCTTTGGGAATCCGCTGAATCCTTCATGCAGCAGAAGCGGAGTGTATCCGCCGAGAAAATGAGGAACGTCGTCGGTGCTATTATGTTTGTGCACCACAGATGCAGCGCAAAGGGCAGTGCCGGAGAAAAACTGCTTCCGCAATGGGATCTCGCAGACTTTCTTGTCGGCCGCTTCCTTCACATCGCATGCGTGAAATACTCACAGACACTGCATGCGGTGTACACTGCGATGCAGAAGCGCAAGAAGAATCGTCGAAGAACTATGCAAAAAACGGCGCCTAGGAAACTCAAATATTGCGGACCGTGACAAGGATGTGGCCCTGGGGTATGAAATGTTCACAGAACACGTGAACATTGATGCAACTGCACCCTCCCTCGGAGCCATCAGCGTTTTAGTGCAGTACTGGTCTAACTCGCGTGCTGCTCCCTCTCCTGCATTAAAAATGAAGCCTCCAGATCGAACGCTTAAGGCCCTGCAAGATGTGAGCGTGGCATTTGAGAATATCGAAAAGCTGACGTGCACCGGCCCTCTCGCCAACCACATTGAGAATAAAATCCGCGGTGGGCATGGGGGACGCATCCCTGCTATGCCCGAAGACTTGACGTTCTGCCATTTTCTACCGTGTCAGGATCAGGGCATGTTCCACCAAACAGCGTGTCATGAGGTACCTCTGGCATCCATTCTTGAAAAGACGGAAGAAGGGATCATCATGCCAGCTGTCAAGTCGATGTGTGATCAATCGAATGAATCACTCGTAGCCATGACTGCGCAGCTGCATTTAGAGGAATTTAGTCTTCTTGCAGCGAAGGAAGTCATGAGTCCAGACAGTGCTGTACGGCTCGACCGTCCTGCCGCATGCCACTTGGTGTGTATGACGATCCGAAAATGTCGGATTCAGATGCTCGTCAAGGACTTGAAGAAGAAGAAGAAGAAGGAGGCAGGGGGCGGGCATATTCGGAGACTATCAGAGGAATCGAGTTGTGAGCAGGCCGAAGAGGAAGCCGGCGGCACTGCCCAAGAAGGCGAACCGCATCCATCACTGGGACCGCCGAGAGCATCCATTGCTGAGCTAGAAGATGACATTCACGAAACGATTACCCCGGGCGGACTCGGTGCGCAGGTGAGGAAAAGGCAGCGCGTTTCGGGTACTTCCACGGCATCTCTCGTGCCGTGACCTATGCCCGTTTCCCTAACAAATCGGAGCAGTGCGCAGCATTTCTTGGGAGACGCTACAGTACTTTAAATTAAAATTGGAAGCTACAGCTCGCATTTAGAAATAAATACTGTAGTGTCCATTAGGTCCAGCTGTGCACTGCGGTCAACTGGAATTAGGAAAGAGACAACAAATGCAACACATGCTGGGTCGCGATCCGTAACTGATGAAATACTACGACTACACATTGCATCGCTTTGGCGGAGGTAAAGAAGCTTTTCAAATCGTAAATGCGACTACAGTACCACACGAAAGCCAACAAGTTTTATGCGGAGAAAAATACACACCCTACTCTCGAGATTCCAGTCCGTCTGTCCGTCTAGGGGACCACAAATGGTGAATCATTCGTTCCAAACTCTGACCGAGGACACAGAGATAGAGAGAATCAAGCCCCAGTCTCGGACGGTCTCTCATAACACCCGACTTCCTATTATTCACCGCAGAAACATCGCAAACCTTCACGTTGTCTACACCTCCTGGATAATATTCCGAGGTCGTACTACATCCCCATGAACTCCATCTCCTCATTGGTAAGGCCAGGTCCCATCCCGACAACCTTTTCCCTCTACCATATCACCTTCGCCAATTTCACGGTCCTGCCTTCCTGCGCGTCGCTAATATTCGTGTAGTCGAGCTACTACGGAGAGATTGCTATTGAACGTTTCTCTTTGAAACGCACCAAAAAAGACGAATCGGGTTCAGAGAATCGAACCCAAAAGAACCATGAAGAGGTTGGCAGTCTCGCAAAATGGTTTCTTATCATTGGTGGCATCGCTTTTGTCACGTCCCTCTTTCAGGTCAGGTTGCAACTCATGGTAGCACATCGCGTTTGTGCGAGACTGAGAAGGAAGTTTTTTGAAAGTCTAATGTCTCAAGATTACACCTGGGTAGATCAGAACGATGGTGGAGAGCTTACCGCACGAGTAGCGGGTGATGTCAATTTGATCCAGGCGGGAATTGGAGATAAAGTTACCAGTGCAATTCAATTTACGTCCATGTTTGTCCTTGGCGTCATCTTTGCCTTTGTGTATGGCCCCCTGCTCACACTCGTCATACTCTAAAAGGCTGAGAGTTATTTGAGGGACCCTGTGATGAGGTCTGACGATCATTGAAGTCACGACAAGGCAGCCAAGTAGGGTTGCGCCAGGACTCATACGTCGCAAAGTATTTCCTTGACGAGTCCTTGTTCAAATGGATCCCACCCTCCGTACCCTGTCCGTCATGGTCAGAGGACTGCACCGAGCATGTGACGTGCGCCGAAACGCGACGTGATGCTCTACGAAAGCGGTTCGAATTATTGAATGTGCTCTTGCGTAATTAAAACAACACTGGACGCTTACGCTGTGCTACTACAATTGTATGAGTGGAAACGAATGCATGATCAGATCCCCTTGAAGTCGAACGATTGAGCGTCTTCGACTCAGAAATCAGGCCGATGCCAGCGTGTCGGCTGCGATCACAACATCGTTGGACACACCCAAGCATGAAGATATTTTGAAGAAGACGTACAGTACACACGCATTGTTTGCTATGTTTTCATATTATAATTTAGCTCAAAACATGATCACTGTGTAGAGAGGATTATTACGTCATGCTCAGCACACTGCGGAGCATGACGTCATGGTCACGTTTTGTAACGCTAATTGAGGCACAGTACAGTGTATCAACCCTCGTGTTTCACGACAAATTTAAACTAAAAACATTGATTCGTTTTGTATCAGCTAAGGGCACGACAAGCAAAGTGCCAATGGCGGTACGGCTGCAAGATGATCATGCTCCTGGGGCTTTTTTTCTTCATATTGTATTTTTAATTCAAATCCTCAACACTGTAGAAACTGGCGGGGTAGAAACTTGAATATTACGGAATACTCTGCAGATCATTGCGTCATGGTTTGTAAAGAAATTATTTGAAATAAAAACATTAATAATAGCAATAATATGTAATTATAATGTATCGATAATGTATACATGAAAAAATGTCTCAAATAATATACGAACAATGACTCCAGGGACTCGAATACTCGACGAATTTCCAGTGACACAAAATTCACATGCAGGAAAGCATTCCGCTCTGCCAAACATACATAACTGCAGCTCCACATAGAAAGCTGAACAAATGTCGGTCCGCTGCATCTTAATGAGAATAACATTTAACTAAATTACCAATGGTGCCGTTGAGCTACAAAATGTCATGATATCACGAGAGGTGCGCAAATTTAAATTCTATTTTTAAAGCCTGCAAGGTTTTTCGTACGAAGTACGCCACGTACATGTACGAGTGCATGAAAAAGACAGCCAGCACCATACCTCCATCACGACATTCTCATCAATACTTGGACTGGTTGTGGTTATAGATAGGAATCTAGTAAACATTAAATATGCAAAACATCCTTGCCCCGAGAAATGGACCTCTTAAGGTCCATTTCCTCGCACTGCTGTCGTCTTCTGACGCCTCTCTCTGTCATCGTTGCTCTTCCATTTCGATATGTCTCTGAATAAGATTTTTAGACATCACGCGGTTTGCATCCTTCTTTTACAAGTTCAATCCTGAATAAGTCATAGCACTTCTGCATCACTTTGACAATGCTAGTACGGACCATGAATAGCTTCTTTCTTAGAGTATCCAAGTTGCGGTTTTGCTCGCATAACGTACACTACGTGTCATGCCCTCTCATTTGCCAATATTAATAAAGTTTAAGAAAACACGTCAACTGAGCACCTTCTCTCTATCCCCTGTATGACTGAGTGTCGGATTACAACGTTAACAAATGATTTGTGGCTACCAAAAACCCATTTATCCGCATTGATTGGTATGCAAAGTTCTGGAACTAACAAGTACCCAAATCATTTCCTACTTCTTCCATCGCATTCGGCAGGAAATCTCTTGTCCACAAATTCGAGGTATCTGTGAGAAGCGAAGGCAAAATAACAGTGTACGTTAAACGACTACAGCACACAGCACCACACTACTTCATCCCAAGCCCCTATGTTTAGTTCTGGGGTCAGTTCCCGCGGGACGATACGTTTTTGGCACATGTCAGGATCGATTAATTAATTAACGCAATTTCAAACAAATGGGAAGAAGACGTGTATACTATAGATTAGGGCATTAGGTGCTTAGGGGTGGCTAGGAGGGTTAGGAGGGTTAGGGGATTAGGGGATTTAGGGGATATTTGCTACGTTTAGTTCTGGCGTCAGTTCCCGCGGGACGATACGTTTTTGGCACATGTCAGGATCGATACGTAATGACAAAAAACGTATCGTCCAGGCCTGATTCGACGTATGTGCGATTTTGGTACTGTCTACGGTATATGGCCCAAAACGTATCGTGCCGGGCGGTTTTAACGGCGACAGTTTTCTGGTGGGACGATACGTTTTAGGCCGATTTACACGGCGGCACCCCCATACGCGCTGTATTGGCAACATTGCTGTTGGGAATTTCTGACTAAAATCTTGCCGACGGCGGCGCACAGCCAATAAAATGTCAGTGCGCAAAATTTAGTTTTTGCTGTGTGCGATTAGAGGCGCATGAGCAATATTATTAACTTCATATTTTATCACGTACCATGTCCCTCGTCTGCCAAGATTGTCAGATGCTCAAAACGTATCGTGCTGGGGGGGCAATTACAGCAGGCAGATTTAGTGGCAGGGCCTTATACTGCACTAACAGTGTCCTAATGCGCATGTACGAATTACACAATAAGGCATAAGGTAATTAATTTAATTTATTTGAATTACACAATAAGGCGGAGTAATTTATGTCCTGAACATCAAAGCTTTCTAACTTATTTACTGCGCGAAATTGAAAAGCGCCGTATGCAGGTTTCGATGATCGTTGCCTCAACGACGCATTTTGGACGGGTGTGTCAGAGATGCGTTGGGGAGGGATGCGCGCACGATGCGTTCTGGAGAGGTGCGTCTAGGATGCGAGCTGAGGGGGTGCGAGAATGATGCGTTGGAAGGGGTGCCAGAATGCTACGTTGGAGAGGGGTGCGCTCGTGATGTGTTCTATAGGGGTGCGCTCATCATTAGTTTTAGAGAGATGCCAGAATGATACGTTCGAGAGGGGTGCTGCCACGACGCGTTCTAAGGGGGTGCGAGATTGATGCGTTCCGGAGGGGTGCGCCCATGATGCGGTCTGGAGGGGCGCGAGAACAATGCATTTTGGAAGGGTGCGAGAATGATACGTTCGGGACGGGTGCGCCCACGATGCGTTCTGAAGGGGTGCCAGAATGATACGTTCGAGAGGGGTGCGCCCACGACGCGTTCTAGGGGGGTGCGAGATTGATGCGTTCGGGAGGGGTGCGCCCATGATGCGGTCTGGAGGGGCGCGAGAACAATGCATTTTGGAAGGGTGCGAGAATGATACGTTCGGGAGGGGTGCGCCCACGATGCGTTCTGAAGGGGTGTGAGAATGATACATTTTGGAAGGGTGCGAGAATGATACGTTCGGGAGGGGTGCGCCCACGATGCGTTCTGAAGGGGTGCGAAAATGATACGTTCGAGAGGGGTGCGCCCATGATGCGTTCTGGAGGGGCGCGAGAACGATGCGTTTTGGAAGGGTGCGAGAATGATACGTTCGGGAGGGGTGCGCCAACGATGCGTTCTGAAGGGGTGCCAGAATGATACGTTCGAGAGGGGTGCGCCCATGATGCGTTCTGGAGGGGCGCGAGAACGATGCGTTTTGGAAGGGTGCGAGAATGATACTTTGGAGAGGGCTACTCGCAAGACGCGTCTTGCAAGGGGCCTGAACGGAGTGTTTGCATGTTTCTTTTCTGTTTCAGCTACTTCTGTAGTAGATGGCCGTTACGAAAGCACAAGTGTAAATTTTGTGGGGTTGTTTGTGTAGTGGAGAAACAGCAAAACGGCACAATTGGTGAGCATAGCAGTTGGATATGGCGCGACGTAGAAGATGTATAAATGAATGATTCAACAAAAACGGCGGGTAGTGATCGCACGGGCACATGGAAATGTGAGGATCACTGTGACATGTGAATGGTTCCGTTTTCGAGAAGATTGAAGCTTTCTATCGTTGAGAGATTATTGAAAATGTGGTCCTAATACTGCAGTATGTGGATATCGAAAACTACTGGCAGTCCAGTTGGAGAAGACCTTGATGTATGGCCCAAGCCAGTGGGAGCCATATTGTCAGAGGCATATCGTCGTTATTCTCGTCAGCGGACTCTATGGATGCATCCGAGAAGATGACGGCTAAGTCCTTCTCAGTGATCCGGGCCGGGCGGTCACGGAGAACGGAGTTGAAGCGGCAAAGGATTTCGGAAGGGAACAGGTTTTCAGCGATCTGTTGCTGGAAAGAATTCATTCGCCAAAGGTTCCAGGCGAGTGATATCATAGGACGTAGATCGCAACGACCGTATTGGCCGAATGTGGGGTGAAGTGGTTGGCCAAGGCAGTGCGAGAGGCGGCAATCATAGCACTTGAGAGGGACTTTTCTTGGGACGGGGCAAGACGGGACGAAATGGGTCGTAGAGAAACAGGCATAGCAGCTTCTTTCCATGAATGGACAGTCATTCTGAGGATGTTCCGTACCGGAACGGCGGGGAGAAGCGTGGCATAAGAGACACGTCGTCTTGGTTAGGAAGAGGAATTGAGTTACTAAATGAACCGTGGATTCGGTGTCAATTGCCTGGAAGTGACTAAATGGCAACGATAGGGGAGGTGACGGGGAAGGCAAAGGGTTTGTGGGAACATTAGGTTGGGTTTGGCGCGCCATACTGGGAGAAGTTCGTAAGCTCTTGAATGAATTTCTTCCCGATGGTGGAAGTGATGCGGGCCGTTTGCCCGAAAGGACTTGCTTCAAAGATGGTGACGCAGTCGGAAGTGACCGTGGACGGACTGGAAATGGTGCTTGCTGCATTGAAGGTGATGCTGAAGGCAGCAAGCGTTCACTTGATTGTTGTGGGGAGAAGCTAAGGATTCTTCGAACTGGAGGGGCTGGAGGGGGGTTGGTTGGAGCGGATTGCTCAAGCAAGAGAAGCATTTCATCGAAGTTGTGCTGCGTGGATGTGGTGGCTCCGATTTGGTTTTGCCGTTGAGGCTCGAGATGGTTTTGATTTTGATCTTGATGTGGAGGTGGCAACTGCGATTGCGATGGTGTGGTGGGAAGCGAATCTTGCTGAGACTGGGATTGCGAATTTGCATCCCAAGGTCTAGAGGTATCCGGTGTGTGAAATTGTGAACTCTGAGGGGTGTGCGGTGCATTAGTTGGCTGGGAGGGGAACATAGATCTGCAAACATCGCACCAGACTGCGTGCTTGTCGAAGCGACAGACACCAGAGACTTGGCCATCCATGGCTGTGTAAAGTGCATCTTTGCGACAATCCGTGGTATTGAGGACCCAATTCATCATCTCGTTTCGGTTCGTTACTGCGAGATCATTTTGGTCAATGTTGCCCTTTTTGAGAAGGGAGGTTTCGAAGCTCTTATTGTACTGGGTTGAGTTTAGAACGAAGACGAATGCGTGGTGTCCGTCGCGTCCAGACCGGCCACTCTCCTGTGCAAAGTCGACGAGGCTTCTTGCGGCGCCAAGATGAACTGTTGCTCGAACATCTGGAACATCTATTCCGGTACCGAAGGCGGACGTACAAACCATAATACGGAACAGAGTTGAAGGTACGAGGTCCTTGGTTGTTATGATGTCGTAGAGCTCTTCGTTTGCTGTCCAGTCGTTGTGGGCCTTTTCGCGAGCTTCTTTAGTGAGGCCGGCATGATATATGAGCGGCTCGACTGCGATGCGTTGATTGGAGTGGGCAA